>NW_014577238.1:360781-372705 GCF_000485595.1 Priapulus caudatus
CTTGTGGATACTATGGATCAGGTAGGTAGTACAGCTGTAGCAGGGTTGATGTGATCAGAGAGTAGATAATAGGGATTCCTATTAATCATGCCTGATGTTTGATGATACTGCTCAGTGATATCGGGAATGCTGGTTGTTCATTTGTCTGACGTCATATGAGTCAGCACGGCTGGCTTACTACCATGTACGCGGGCAAGCAAAAAGACGCTCTGAAGTTCACATGTCGTTATATGGAGAATTAGCTGTCAAGGGGCACATAGTGTTTCGCCCTCGAATAAAGTTGAAACGAAAAATCGATGAAATTTCATGCACACGTGGAGAGTATCTTAAGATGTAGAGATGGGAGCTGTGAGGATGTGATGAGCTAGGAAGTCAGTGTATAAGCATCTGAGAAACTGCAACAAAAGAAGTATGCAGAAAGTCTCTTATCTGATCTCTCTGTTATACTATATGTATGGTGGGCTGAGTAGCCCATTTACATACCAAACCTGTAACTTCTTGTACCAGTGTGTCTATGGTATATAAGCCAGGGAGCTCGTTCTATCGATTATGAGCTTTTCACACATTTGTTGTTTATCCTCGTGCAGATTCTTACGAAGCGAGGCGCAGCAGATTGCTACGATGTGTGTGAACCACTTCCTGTCAGTCATTCATTGCTCTCTGCAGAAACTCCATCTAAAGACGTAGAGAAACGGTAAAGATTTAAATGTTTTGTGTTATTCCGCTACTCACGGTTTACTGAACTGTTATTTGAACAAAGTTATCATGGATGTTAGTGCAACTTGGATAATCTTCACATTGATAAACTAGGTATTAATAACACACAAGACGCCCACATTTTGCATGCCGCATGCCACACATCACCGCATGTAGTACCACACCATTTGTGGTTCTTGATATTAGAGAAAGTAGATCTGTACATATTATATTGTAGTGAATTTGTTGTGTCTGGCAGGTTGAAAGCCAGCAGCTGAATTCTCACACAAAGGGAGAATTATCGCAACACATGTAGCTATCATTTGCGTTGTTAATAATGTGGAAATGATTGTGCTATCAGTAAGAGTAGACATTCCCAAGAATGTTGATGCATTGATCTATTAAATTAAATATCCATACTATATTTTAATGTATGAAATAAAACAAGTGATCTGAATATTAAATAAACCTCGACTTGATCCTACGACTGATATTATCCAATATAGTGCCAATTTGCTGTTGCTATATTGTGAGGTATCTGGAATAGTTTCATAGGGCTAATCGCACTATATAATTGTGGGAAGCATGGCATGGTGTAGAAGCTCACTCGCAAGCTAAGCATTCGCTTGTCTATAAAAGGATTGTCGTATGTTTCTAGACGTGATTGCTGCTAGTATGGCCTAGCAACATGATTGTGAGCCAGATTTGCCCCGTCTCATAGAAACTTGACAAGTATGGATATCCAGAGCTGGGGAGATACGAGGTAAATGAAGGCACAACTGGCTTAATAGTATTCACACGAATTGGTATTCCGGTGTGCTAATTTGGTACAGTCTTTCTTGTCTCGGACGAAAGAAATGCATAGATTGATAGCGAATCAAGCTGGATTGTTACTTGCAGGAGGTCATTGCTCTTCTTTTTACATCTAACCAGGAGTCATGTTTTCGCCCTGTTAGTTGTTCGCTCCGCAAGGAGGTCATGTTTTGCCTGTTTCTTTATTAACTCCACGCAAGGAGGTTTGTTTCGCCCTGTTAGTTTATTACCTCGCCAAGGAGGTCATGTTTCGCCCTTTGTTATACGATCTAACAGTGGAGGTCATGTTTTAGCCTTAGTTGGGTTAGTTTATTACCCTCCGCCAAGGAGGTCTGTTTTCGCCTGTTCGTTGTTACTCTACCAGAAGGTTATGTTTCGCCCTGTTCGTTTGTTACCTGCCACCAGGAGTTGGTGTTTTCGCCTTTTCGTTAGTTTGTTCCTCAACAAGGAGGTTGTTTCGCACTTGTTCGTTGATTACCTGCCACAAGGAGGTATGTTTTCGCCTTGTTCGTATTGTTACTCTCCAAAGGGGTTATGTTTTCGCCCAGCTGTAATCGTATAATCTCCAGGAGTATGTTTCGCCCTGTGTAGGTTTGTTGATCCTCGATATGTCAAAGGTATATTCAAAAAGTTACAGATGGATTTTGATGAATTTTTGGATGGGTTGGTTTTGCAAGAACAATTGATTAGATTTTGGTGTGATCTGGATCTTTATTGTCAGCGATTGTGCAATCGGCTGACAATAAAGATCCAGATCACCACCAAAATCTAATCAATTGGTTCTTGGCCCAAAACCAACCCATCCCAAAAATTTCATCAAAATCCATCTGTAACTTTTTGAGATATCCTGTTGACAGACAAACCAACAAACTAACAGGGGCGAAAACATAACCTCCTTGGTAGAGGTAACAAGCGAACAGGGGCGAAAACATAACCTCCTTGGTAGAGGTAACAAACGAACAAGGGCGAAAACATAACCTCCTTGGTGGAGGTAACAAACGAACAAGGGCGAAAACATAACCTCCTTGGTGGAGGTAACAAACTAACAGGGGCGAAAACACAACCTCCTTGGTGGAGGTAACAAACGAACAGGGGCGAAAACATAACCTTCTTGGTAGAGGTAACGCCAAGGAGGTCATGTTTTCGCCCCTGTTCGTTTGAAGGTAACAATCAGCGTGATTCACTATCCAATCATGCATTTCTGTGGTCCGAGACAAGAAAGACTGTCCCAAATTATTGCACACCTGAATACCAAGATGTCTGTGGTGGAATACTATAATGCCAGTCTGTGTTCATCTTACCTCGTGTATCTCCCCAGCTGCTGGGTATCCATACTTGTCAAAGCTTTCTATGAGACGGGGCAAAATCTGGCTCACAATCAGGTTGCAGTTGGCCAGTACTATCAGCAATCTGACGTCCTAGAAACAACGACAGAATCCTTTTATAGACAAGCGAATGCTAGCTGTGCGAGTGATAGCTTCTACTACATGCCATGCTTCCCACAAATTATATAGTAGCCGATTAGCTTGAAAACTATTTCCAGATACCTCACAATATAGCAACAGTAATGGAGATATATTGGATAACTATCAGTCGTAGGATGCAATGCGAGGTTTATTTTAATATCTAGTTCACTTTTTATTTTAGTTTCATACATTAAACATATAGTAGGGATATTTAATTTAATAGATCAATGATCAACAGGATCTGGTGGAATGTCTAGCTCTACTGATAGCACAATCATTTCACATTATTAGACCAAACGCAAATGATAGCTACCGTGTTGGGTAATTCTTCCCCCGTTTGTGTGAGAAATTCAGCCTGGCTGGCTTTGCAACTGCAGACACAAACAAATTACTACAATATTAAAATATGTACAGATCTACTTTCTCTAATATTTAAAGAACCCACAAATGGTGTGCGTACATACATAGGTGTATGTGTGTGCATGCGTGCATGCAAAATGGTGGGGTCTTGGTTTTGTGATAATACCAGTTTATCAATGTGAAGATTATCCAAGTTGCAATACATCGATGAAATAACTGTGTAAATAACAGTCAGGTAAACCGTGAAGTAAGGGAATAACACAAACGAGTTAACATTTTACCGTTTCTCTACGTCTTTAGATGTGAGTTTCTGCAGAGTAGGAATGAATGACTGCAGGAGGTTCACACACATCGTAGACAAATCCTTCTGCGACGCTCTGTTCGTAAGAATCTGACGAGGAGAACAACAAATGTGTAGAAAGCATCATAATCGATAGAACTAGCTCCCTGGGCTTATATACCATAGACACACTGGTGACAGAAGTACAGGTTATGGTATGTAATGGGTGACTCAGCCCACATACATATAGTATAACAGAGTGAGATAAGATAAAGGATGACTTTCTGCTAGTTTCTCAGATGATTATACACTGTTCCCTGAGCTCCATCACACCTCACCAGCTCCCCATCTCTACATCTTAAGCTAGTATCGCTTCACTAACACTATCATCTATAAGTCACCTCTTGCTCTCCAGGGACACTTGGGGTTAGAACGTCCTGTAGTATCTGTAGACATTCCAGAACAATATTTTCATACTTCTGGGGCTGTAATTAAAAAAGGTAACAGCATATTTAACACAAAATCACTGTATTTAAATATTTGGAACAGCACTCATTCTAATTTTGTTTTTATTAATGAAGAAAGAGGTAGTTTTTATTATTATAGTATCTATCAGAGTACCTTATGATAGATATTTATTGCTTAGAGTTATATTTCAAGTTACCATTTAATTGATACATTTAATAAAATAAATTCTTACTACAAAATCATCACAAAATAACTTGTTAATTAAAACAGTGTGACTTAATACATTATTAGAACGAACTGTGATGGTACCATGGGCATGAATCTAACTGATGTCAGAATTACAAATTATCATGTTCGATATGATTTTAAAATACTAAGTGGTATTGTACACAATTTTTTTATAACGTATGGCAAAATCTTTTAATTGAGTCACATGGACTCCTTGTTTTAAATTAGGGATTCCAACTATAAAACAGCAAGTATCTGAAGAAGGCATGTACAGGGAGTTTTTGAGTTATTTGTAGTAAAGCGGATTGTTAATTCGTGTTACCTTCACTGCTCCGCTAACATGTATAACTCTTAAAAAACGTGAATGCTCAGCATGCGCTCACCAGATTCGTTGTGGCTCCAGTAGTGTCATCGACATCAAGAACCCAATCTTCCTGCAGATACAGACATCTGATCTCCTCGGATGCTTTCTGAAAGAGTGCTGCCATGCACTGGATGCGCATGTCGGACACGAGACGTTCCACTATCCCTGTCAGGTCTCCTGCTAGGTCCATGGCACGCAGGGAGGAGTAGCACGACCTAGGACAACATAGACCTTACACTTATACAGCTGCAGCTACAGACTCACCTTCATCCACACAGAAAATGTGCTCACACAAACAATATGCTCATGCCAATGATGACATATACAGCAATGGTATATGTATATCTATTTTTTTTTCTTTTTTGCTTCACTGACCCCTACGGGAGTCGGATGAATAAAGTGTGCGTGCGTGCGTGCGTGCGTGCGTGCGTGCGTGCGTGCGTGCGTGCGTGCGTGCATGCATGCATGCATGCATGCATGCATGTATGTGTATGCATGCATGCATGCCTGTATGTAATATGTATGTATGTATGTAATAAATCCAATAGTAATCCATCCTTTCCAAAGTAATAAATCTATACTACAATTATACACAGTTAATAGAGATTAATGAGATAATATAATAAACGTACCAAGAGCGTATTAAATGTATTTAATATACTTTTTCATACTTAATGCGCTCTTGAACGTATGTATGTTAATCAGAGAACCGGGGAAGTAGAGAAAGGTTCACTACCTCACGTATCTAACACAGTGTGGAATCCAATCTGTGTACATCTCCTGATGAGTGGTCTGCCACCCCACGAGTTGCTGAGCACTACCGGCTCCAGCTGATTTCAGACTGTTTGGCACCAACGCAGCTCGTAGTAAGTTGCAGTACATCTCCAGTACATCATGCATCATAGCCTAATATTAGGATAGTGTGAACATACAGATATACTATATGCCTGTTTTGTCAAGTATTCGATATCACTGCGAGAGAGAGAGAGCGAGAGAGAGTGAGAGAGCGAGAGACAGAGAGAGCGAGAGAGAGTGAGAGAGAGCGAGAGAGAGAGCAAGAGAGAGAGAGAAAGAGCGAGAGAGCAAGAGAGAGAGAGAGAGAGAGAGAGCGCGAGAGAAAGAGAGAGAGAGAGAGAGAGAGAGCGAGCAAGAGAGATTATTATTCTATATAAAATACAATGAATTATATGGTGAAGGGAGCTGTCCACTTACAGTGAATGCAGTGGAATCTTCTTTTCCATACCGACTAGATGTGATCTATACAGCAAGAAAATCGTCAAAACAATGTGTGTTAAAATTCTACCACTGAAGGAACGTGGTGAGCAAAGACAAGGATTCAATATAGTTATGATATAGTCGAATTGATACTGTACACGATACTGACTCTAAAAAGTTGATGAATGTATACAACACAACAACCGATCCCATGACTCACTGATAGAGATAATCAATCTTCTATGTATTTGAGTAAACCTCAACATCAATTTTAAGCTCTCACATTTTTCAGTTCTCCAGCCAAATATGATTGTCCGAGCTTGTACATGTCAGGCAGATGTTGCATCAATATTTCCGTCAATTCCTCAACAAATAGTACACGTTGTGGAGTACGGAATCTTGCAGCTACCGACTCTGATCCCTGCCCGCCCGCATGTCCACCTGCTAGGTACAGAAATGCAAGTGACGGATTAAAGTAAATTAACTAGTAATATAATGCATGCACAAACCTGGAAAAAGATGATCATCTTCTACTCTGACATTTTGGAAATTCGAGTCCAATGTTTTTTTTACAATAGGAACATTAAAGGAATAACATGGCCATTGATTATGCAATGTTGACGAATGCTAGAGTAACTGGCACCTTGTGTAGTTAATAAGTACATTACCTTATAGCCAAATGCATATTAGTTTGTCCAATATCACTGCTGGTTACTAAGAAATGTCTAATTGAAATCCACAGTCCAAGAAATGTTTACAGTTTACAGTTTCACTTTCAAATCGCTGCCAGCGAAGCGGGTGTGATACAGATTTATAGTGCACCGGACATTTTTGCACGCATGCTCGGCCGTACACAATGCTATCATCAGTGATTTCGTAAACACGGACGCTCGTGATAAGGAACTTTTTGTCAGGGCTGTCCATGTGCGTCCGTGATTAGTACGTTTGTTTTACTCCATTTCCATGTTTAGGTCCGTGGCCGTGGTTACACAGCTGACACCTCCATTTCATCTGGCGTCCAAAACATACAGGCCCGCACAAATGTTTACGTCATCGCCGCGACTTATCGCTTGACTCCTGGATGACATTTACGGCACGTAACATGAATATCAACAAACCGATTTCAAGTCTTGCTTGTAATGTAACCAGCAGTGATATTGGACAAACTAATACGCGTTTGGCTATAAGGTACATGTACTTATGAACTACACAAGGTGCCAGTTACTCTTAGCATTCGTCAACATTGCATAATCAAATGGCCATATTATTCCTTTAAGTGATCGCTGTCTACATAGGAAGCTGTCCACTCACCAGTGGTGTAGCCAGCTATTCAAAAACAGTTTTGATGATTTCTGGCTGGTCTTCACTTCCTTGATTTTTCTGTGGAACGAGAGAGACAACAGACACTATATAGGCATCATTAGCAGCAGGTGATTTTATATGGAAATAGATCAGTAAATGTGATAGATGGTGTTGTGTGGCTGCTTTAGCTACAGGCACCAGGAAGTACTATGGCTACATTACACAACATGTGTCTCTAACTTACAGAGAGAAGTTTGTTTCGGATTCCAATACATCCATACAACTTGAATGTTGCAATTTTCTCAGTACAGTTACTTGAAATTTCAAAGAAACAAAAACATCTATTGAACACAAGAAACAACAAGCACACAAACAAGAACACAAGAAACAAAAACAAGAAGGAAAAGCTGCCATCTTTTTTACATTTTACTCTCAACCTATGCTGCCACAGCTTAAATCTCAAGTGCATTCCCAAGATTGGTTTCACACCAGGAATCAGTTTATTGTGCCTTTACTGCCTTAAAGGGTTCAAGAAGACTGGCAGCATTGGGATCCAAGCTTGGACACCACTGGTGGTAAAACATGGATAAGCAGCCGTACGATCTAGACTTAGGTTGTAGAGTGGCTGAGGTCAATGCTAGGTGTAATTGTAGGCACCAGTCGGTCAAGCTCATTGTCCCATACTCACTCACCAGCCTTTATATGGTCAACCTGACAAACATGACCATAGTGCTAGTTATCCAATCATGATGATTTGATATGCAGAGCCAGGCTGGGTTGCCTGCTGTCTCCAGGCCATTTAAGTACCTAAAAATACACCAGCAACACTCATACTTGACATATCATATTGAAAACAACTTATTATCTTGGCGTGATTATGTGTTATGCCCTGCGTAAGGCCTAGGTAGCACATAAGGCAGTGACAAGTCAAGGCGTTATTATAGCATCGGTAAATAACCGTGAAAAGATAGCAACTGTTTATCGTGAAAATGAGGAAACAACGTTACCTACTAAAGAAGCTGACCATACTTACATGATGAGTCTTTTTGCTCCTCTAAAGGAAGCAGGAATCTGCGAAAGTTTGTTTGTCAACTTCTGCTGCAGGCGCTTGTATTCTTTGCTCTACATCATCGTAAACTGCAAAACATAATTCTCAGGTTAATAGTGACCTCATGCTAGCATTTATTAATTAGAGCAGTAAACAACAGGAAATTGTTAAAACACTAAACTCCCACAATGAGCACAAACACATGTCAAGTAAAAATTGACATATTTACAATTTGTTCTTGCTTCTAAACAATTCACTGCTGTCATCTTTGAAACACTTACCAGTTTGTGAATATTTTCACTCTAGTATCCGAAAATAGAGATTTTGCTCTGCTCCAGTCGTTTATCACAATTTCTATGTCGCCCTAAAATTTGTTTTAAAAACAGAATATCATCAAACCAGCAACGCCCTAATATTTATTCTCAGAGACAAGTCAAGAATATTTCACTATTAATTTTTATATACCTTTGGTAACAAACAATGCACACTAAACCAAGATGTATAGACGTTAACACAACACTGGGATTAGGTCCATAAACGCATTTACAATTAATTTCAAGTAAACTGCATGGACACACATAGCACATGACAAAGCACAAGTGTGAAGTACACCTTCGTGTATATTCTTCTCGATGCTTCCCGGCAGATCTGAACAGCGAAACTTGAAGCGTAACAGGACGGTTGAGCGCGTTTCTGATGGTGTCCGCGCGGGTCTCGTCGCTTCAGCACGTCTTGCAACAGGTCGGTTGGCCATGCGAGGGCCTCTACAACACACACACAAGCATGTATCAGAGACGATCTGCCATTACAGATTACAGGTAGGTCTGTTTTACGAATCAGGTACTATTAATTAGCTGTTATACCTATTAATACCTATAATTACCTATATATGGTAGATGCTGCAACAAGAACTATTAATTACCTGAGAGAATTACTTCAGCGCTGTGATCAGTGAGATGACCTTCAGATGCCCTCTGGTCAGACATGATCATGCCCTGTAATGCTGCACAACAAGCAACAACGTTACAGAACGCCGCAAAGGCAAAACGTGCAAAGTATCGCCCACACAAAAGTGGACGCGTCGCGTAACTTTTTGCAGAGACGTATGACCGTCGACTTTCTCTTCTGTTAGTAGCAATAACTACGCGCATACAGCCGCGGACATACATGCAGATACTACGTGGTATCAGTCGCATTAAATGAAGTAGAGCGCTGTGGTGTTCACAAAATAATTAAACAGATTCAGATACTTTTCAGTATCTTGTATTTCTAACGTTCAACATGGAAACTGGCTGCCCCGGAAAACTCTGTTTCGATTACTTCCTTTTCGTCGATAGGTGGCAGCATAAATACAGTATTCTCAATACATAAAGCTTTATGAATGATTCATATGCCGATATTGCCGATATATCAGCATATCGACATTAGAAGCCGCGCTCATACATGTCAGCGTGTTTATGCACTGCTGCCAGTGAATGAATCTAGGTTGTCCTTCACAAGAGATGCTGGTCCATCGAGCGTGTGTGTCCTACGTCTCTGCATGGTGTGTCAGACCCGCCTTTAGGTCATCAAAACTGAAATTTGACATGAATGAGTGGCTTTTACACCACTAGTGCTAATAACTACGGAGTTTAATCTCCATAATATAAAATTCTTATACTTTTACAAAGGGTTATAGATTAGTGTTAGATTAAAATTTAGATTATAGTAATCGATTCTGTTCGACTTTAGTTGTCCCTGTTATGAAGTTTATATATTTAGTGAAACCAGTATAAGAAGTGAGAAGCTCGAAGAGAAGTGTTGATAGCATCTAGACTCAAGTAAGCTCACAAGCCTCTGACCGCCTCATGTTAATCCGCAGAGTCCTTAAAACATGCCATTTGAACAGTCGTAAGCGAAAAACTGGATTCGTATCTCTTAATTCACATGGTTTTTGTCTACATCACCTTCTAAAGATGAAATACCAAGAAGAAGAATGGAAAGCACATTTGCAACTCTCACAACACATAACTATTACACCTGCGTTCTGTGATTTGTAGGCTCATAGAAACCTTCATAATATAGGAAACACATTTATGACACAAGAGATAATTCAATCGATACCTGGATCCTTGGTGATTTTCTACCAGAAACCACTGAGCTACGAAATCATCACTATTGAGATTTCCAGATCCTTCGGGAAATAACTCTACCAGTTCATTGTTCGGTAGATCTCTTGCTAGAAGATATGTGTAAATCAATAAATGAAGCATTAAGCAGCAGAAGACTACTCAGTGACATTTTACAAATTTTGATAGTGCTATCCAAGTATCCCAATTCTGAGTTTCCGTCAGCTTTTAAATGGATTACTAGATTGCTAAATGCCAATGATCAAAAAAATTGTTACGCTGCCCAGACCCCACGTAATACAGTGCCTGTTACAGAACCAAGGTTACAACAGATGTCCATAAGCTTATGTTCCAAAGACCATTACAGAACACATGACTATGAGGTGTCTACTACATAGAAATCAAGTGATGATGTTTGACACAATGGTGCATAGGGCATTGACATGCCACCTTGCTGCTAGCTTTAGAAAGTAGTAAGCAGTAATAAGTAATAAGTTAGCAGTTCTGCAGAAGCAGTACCCGGATCTGACTCAACATGGAACAAAATAGCTTACTGAGTTGCTTCATCTGCAGGCCATAGAGGAATCTATCTGGGAGACATAAGGCGATTGCACCCTCCGCTCTCCTGCCTTGTCAAACATGCTGCGGACTCACTCCACCCCATACCAGGCTGACTCCTGAAGACGGGCCCTTCAAAACACATTAGTCCCAATGAAATTCAATGTACAGTTAAATAACTTGGTCAGCTAGCTTATTCTGAAACATGACAAGATATATGGCACAGGCAAACACCTAGCGTTTGCAACCATTTAGTATTCACCACTCATTCCATACTCTGGCACATATAAAAATTCCACACGTAAGGGTACAACTATTCAACCCAAATGATTGTCCTGCGCTGCTATCCTTGACCTGTTTGCCACAAGAATCCTCTGAACTTTGACAGTACGCGCGTGCCGTATTCCTCTCACGACCTGGTGAGCAATGATCACAATCAACCGACACCTTTGCAGGGTTCCAGTGCGAGCGACCAGCCTTGCACTAGATGAATCCACTCCCATGGTCCATCACACAGCATCCACCCCAACATTATCCTGAGTGCTGTCTCATTGAAAAAACATCACAGGAAATCATAACATAAGTTACTCGAGTGTGCAATGCTATAATCAATTACTTATAGCACATCACACATCCTTAAGAATTTCATATCAATGTGGCAAATGTCACACAATTAAATCAGGTTTAAAAGTATCACGGGTGCATTTTGAAACTGATAATAACTGTACTACAACGTAATTTGGATTAAAGAAGCCATTGACTGCAAAAAGGAACATTTTTACTAATTAAATCTAGATTTGTTTAATTGATCTGTAACAAACTATAGCATCTACCCTGTTTAGGCTAACAATACTGTGAATTTTTGCCAACAACCTGAACACGAACAAATTGTTAGTAGAGTAGTCTCCAATTTCCTGCAACCCAGTAATGGCCAAACATATGCACGCACAGACATACGCTCACTGTACGCCAACAATTTGGATGCAGAAAACGTTTGGCAAGAGATGAAGCATGGGCT
>NW_014577238.1:372730-373493 GCF_000485595.1 Priapulus caudatus
GAGAGCACATAGCACAACAACAGTTATAAACAGCCTGAGAGCACATAGCACAACAACAGTTATAAACAGCCTGAGAGCACATAGCACAACAACAGTTATAACAATCGGCTGACAATAAAGATCCAGATCACCACCAAAATCTAATCAATTGGTTCTTGGCCCAAAACCAACCCATCCCAAAAATTTCATCAAAATCCATCTGTAACTTTTTGAGATATCCTGTTGACAGACAAACCAACAAACTAACAGGGGCGAAAACATAACCTCCTTGGTAGAGGTAACAAGCGAACAGGGGCGAAAACATAACCTCCTTGGTAGAGGTAACAAGCGAACAGGGGCGAAAACATAACCTCCTTGGTAGAGGTAACAAACGAACAAGGGCGAAAACATAACCTCCTTGGTGGAGGTAACAAACGAACAAGGGCGAAAACATAACCTCCTTGGTGGAGGTAACAAACTAACAGGGGCGAAAACACAACCTCCTTGGTGGAGGTAACAAACGAACAGGGGCGAAAACATAACCTTCTTGGTAGAGGTAACAAACGAACAGGGGCGAAAACATGACCTCCTTGGCGGAGGTAATAAACTAACAGGGGCGAAAACATGACCTCCTTGGTAGAGGTAATAAACGAACAGGGGCGAAAACATGACCTCCTTGGCGGAGGTAATAAACTAACAGGGGCGAAAACACAACCTCCTTGGTAGAGGTAATAAACGAACAGGGGCGAAAACATGACCTCCTTGGCGAAGGTAACAATCAGCG
>NW_014577238.1:375988-388595 GCF_000485595.1 Priapulus caudatus
TGCCAGTTACTCTAGCATTCGTCAACATTGCATAATCAATGGCCATATTATTCCTTTAAGTGATCGCTGTCTACATAGGAAGTGTCCACTCACCAGTGGTGTAGCCAGCTATTCCAAAAACAGTTTTGATGATTTCTGGCTGGTCTTCACTTCCTTGATTTTCTGTGGAACGAGAGAGACAACAGACACTATATAGGCATCATTAGCAGCAGGTGATTTTATATGGAAATAGATGCAGTAATGTGATAGATGGTGTTGTGTGGCTGCTTTAGCTACAGGCACCGGAAGTACTATGGCTACATTACACAACATGTGTCTCCAACTTACAGAGAGAAGTTTGTTTCGGATTCCAATACATCCATACAACTTGAATGTTGCAATTTTCTCAGTACAGTTACTTGAAATTTCAAAGAAACAAAAACATTTGAACACAAGAAACAACAAGCACACAACAAGAACACAAGAAACAAAAACAAGAAGGAAAAGCTGCATCTTTTTTACATTTTACTCTCAACCTATGTGCCAAAGCTTAAATCTCAAATGCATTTCCCAAGATTGGTTTCACACCAGGAATCAGTTTATTGCTTTTACTGGTTAAAGGGTCAGAGACTGGCAGCATTGGGATCCAAGCTTGGACACCACTGGTGGGTAAAACATTGGATAAGCAGCCGTACGGTCTAGACTTAGGTTGTAGAGTGATGAGGTCAATGCCAGGTGTAATTGTAGGCACCAGTCGGTCAACTCATTGTCCCATACTCACTCACCAGCCTTTATATGGTCAACCTGACAACTGACCATAGTGCTAGTTATCCAATCATGATGATTTGATATGCAGAGCCAGGCTGGGTTGCCTGCTGTCTCCAGGCCATTTAAGTACCTAAAATACACCAGCAACACTATACTTGACATATCATATTGAAAACAACTTATTATCTTGGCGTGATTATGTGTTATGCCTCGTAAGTGCCTAGGTAGCACATAAGGCAGTGACAAGTCAAGGCGTTATTATAGCATCGTAAATAACCGTGACAAGATAGCAACTGTTTATCGTGAAAATGAGGAAACAACGTTACCTACTAAAGAACTGACCATACTTACATGATGAGTCTTTTTTGCTCCTCTAAAGGAGCAGGAATCTGCGAAAGTTTGTTTGTCAACTTCTGCTGCAGGGCTTGTATTCTTTGCTCTACATCATCGTAAACTGCAAACATAATTCTCAGGTTAATAGTGACCTCATGCTAGCATTTATTAATTAGAGCAGTAAACAACAGGAAATTGTTAAAAGCACTAAACTCCCACAAGAGCACAAACACATGTCAAGTAAAAATTGACATATTTACAATTTTGTTCTTGCTTCTAAACAATTCCACTGCTGTCATCTTGAAACACTTACCATTTGTGAATATTTTCACTCTAGTATCCGAAAATAGAGATTTTGCTCTGCTCCAGTCATTTATCACAATTTCTATGTCGCCCTAAAAATTTGTTTTAAAAACAGAATATCATCAACAGCAACGCCTAATATTTATTTCTCAGAGACAAGTCAAGAATATTTCACTATTATTTTTATATACCTTTTTGTAACAAACAAGTGCACACTAAACCAAGATGTATAGACAGTTAACACAACACTGGATTAGGTCCATAAAGCATTTACAATTAATTTCAAGTAAACTGCATGGACACACATAGCACATGACAAAGCACAAGTGTGAAGTACCCTCTGTATATTCTTCTCGATGCTTCCCGGCAGACTGAACAGGAACTTGAAGCGTAACAGGACGTTGAGCGCGTTTCTGATGGTGTCCGCGCGGTCTCGTCGCTTCAGCACGTCTTGGAACAGGTCGTTGGCCATGCCGAGGGCCTCTACACACACACACAAGCATGTATCAGAGACGATCTGCCATTACAGATTACAGGTAGGTCCTGTTTTACGACAGGGTACTATTAATTAGCTGTTATACCTATTAATACCTATAATTACCTATATATGGTAGATGCTGCAACAAGAACTATTAATTACCTGAGAGAATTACTTCAGCTTGATCAGTGAGATGACCTTCAGATGCCCTCTGGTCAGACATGATCATGCCCTGTAATGCTGCACAACAAGCAACAACGTTACAGAACGCGCAAAGGCATAACGTGCAAAGTATCGCCCACACAAAAGTGGACGCGTCGCGTAACTTTTTGCAGAGACGATGACCGTCGACTTTCTCTTCGTTAGTAGCAATAACTACGCGCATACAGCCGCGACATCATGCAGATACTACGTGGTATCAGTCGCTTAAATGAGTAGAGCGCTGTGGTGTTCACAAAATAATTAAACAGATTCAGATACTTTTCAGTATCTTTATTTCTAACGTCCAACATGGAAACTGGCTGCCCCCGGAAACTCTGTTTCATTACTTCCTTTCTCGATAGGTGGCAGCATAAATACAGTATCCTCAATACATAAGCTTTATGAATGATTCATATGCCGATATTGCGATATATCAGCATATCGACATTAGAAGCGCGCTCATACATGTCAGCGTGTTTATGCACTCAGTGAATGAATCTAGGTTGTCCTTCACAAGAGATGCTGGTCCATCGAGCGTGTGTGTCCTACGTCTCTGCATGTGTGTCAGACCCGCCTTTAGGTCATCAAAACTGAAATTTGACATGAGAGTGGCTTTTACACCTAGTGCTAATAACTACGGAGTTTAATCTCCATAATATAAAATTCTTATACTTGTTACAAAGGGTTATAGATTAGGGTTAGATTAAAATTTAGATTATAGTAACGATTCTGTTCGACTTTAGTTGTCCCTGTTATGAAGTTTATATATTTAGTGAAACCAGTATAAGAAGTTGAGAAGCTCGAAGAGAAGTGTTGATAGCATCTAGACTCCAATAAGCTCACAAGCCTCTGACCGCTCTGTTAATCCGCAGAGTCCTTAAAACATGCCATTTGAACAGTGTAAGCAAACTGGATTCGTATCTCTTAATTCACATGGTTTTTGTCTACATCACCTTCTAAAGATGAAATACCAAGAAGAAGAATGGAATGAGCACATTTGCAACTCTCACAACACATAACTATTACACCTGCGTTCTGTGATTTGTAGGCTCATAGAAACCTTCATAATATAGGAAACACATTTATGACACAAGAGATAATTCAATCGATACCTGGATCCTTGGTGATTTTCTACCAGAAACCACTGAGCTACGAAATCATCACTATTGAGATTTCCAGATCCTTCGGGAAATAACTCTACCAGTTCATGTTCGGAGATCTTCTTGCTAGAAGATATGTGTAAATCAATAAATGAAGCATTAGCAGCAGAAGACTACTCAGTGACATTTTACAAATTTTGATAGTGCTATCCAAGTATCCCAATTCTGAGTTTCCGTCAGTTTTAAATGGATTACTAGATTGCTAAATGCCAATGATCAAAAAAATGTTACCGTGCCCAGACCCCACGTAATACAGTGCCTGTTACAGAACCCAAGGTTACACAGATGTCCATAAGCTTTATGTTCCAAAGACCATTACAGAACATGACTATGAGGTGTCTACTACATAGAAATCAAGTGATGATGTTTGACACAATGGTGCATAGGGCATTGACATGCACCTTGCTGCTAGCTTTAGAAAGTAGTAAGCAGTAATAAGTAATAAGTTAGCAGTTCTGCAGAGCAGTAACCGGTCTGACTCAACATGGAACAAATAGCTTACTGAGTTGCTTCATCTGACAGGCCTAGAGGATCTTCCTGGGAGACAATAGGCGATTGCACCCTCCTGCTCTTCTGCTTGTCAAACAATCTGGACTCATCCACCCATACGGCTGACTCCTGAAGAGGGCCTTCAAAACACATTAGTCCCAAGAAATTCAATGTAATTAAATACTGGTAGCTGCTTTTCTGAAACATGACAGATATTGGCACAGGCAAACCTAGTTGTTGCACCATTTAGTATTCACCATCATTCCATACTTGGCACATATAAAATTCACACGTAAGGGTAAATATCAACCAAATATTGTCCATGCTGCTACTTGTACCTGTTTGCACAAAGAATCCTCTGAACTTGACAGTACAGGTGCCGATTCCTCCAGACTTGGTGAGAATGATCACATCACCGACACCTTTGCAGGGTCCAGTGCGAGCGACCAGCTTGCTAGATGACATCCACTCCATGGTCATCACACACTCCACCCCACATATCCTGAGTGCTGTCTCATTGAAAAACATCACAGGAAATCATAACATAAGTTATCGAGTGTGCAATGTATAATCAAACTATTTAGCAAATCACACATCTTAATGAATTTCATATCAATGTTGGCAATGTCACACAATTAAATTCAGTTTAAAAGTATCACGGTGCATTTTGAAACTTGATAATAATGTACTACAACCGTAATTTGGATTAAAGAAGCATGACTGCAAAAGGAATTTTTACTAATAAATCTAGATTTTTAATGATCTGTACAAACTATAGGCATCTACCTGTTTAGCTAACAATACTGTGAATTTTTGCCAACAACTGAACAAGAACAATTGTTTAGTAGATAGTCCCAATTTCTGAACCAGTATGGCCAAACATATGCACGCACACATACGCTTCATTGTACGCCAACATTTGGATGCAGAAAACGTTGCAAGAGATGAAGCATGGCTCTTTTATGCCCACCATGCTTGCAAGCTGTATCATGTATGTGAATATTTCAGCAAGCATAACTTCACGTGCATCATGTCTATATATGGTGTGATTACTGTAGAAACTGTACGGTGACAGTACCTAATACATCTTGCGGATTAACACCAAGGTTTTCGCCTCTTATGATTATCTTAGTTCCTGGAGGACCTTCCTTAGGCGATAACCCTGTAACCTTAGGTGGCTCTGCTTGTCGGTTAGTATGTAACATCTTGCCTTTACCTATAATACAAACATGAAAGATATATAATTATATGTTGCCTCATTACCAAATATTACTTAGCACATAGCACTTATCATAAGTGATAAAAGAAAACCATGCTGAACTTGCTCTGGACCTGGCTATTGCTGCTATATATTTTTTCCAAACAGTTAGCTATAGGTGGTCCAGTGGTTAGCGTATCCACCTTTCACTTCGTAGGATATGAGTTCAAACTCCGGCAAGGGCAGAATTTTTCTCACTGTATAAACTAAGATATTCAGCTATCAGTATTAAGTATTATTATTAATCATATATATAGCTATTCAATTTATAAATTATAGTAATACTATACTAGTAAGTAGTATAAATTATAATCAGTGTTGTTTAGGTCTCGAGGCCGGTCTTGGCCTCGAGACCGTTTTCCTTAGTCTCGGTCTCGGTCTTGGCCTCGGAGTGCAATGACTCGGACTCGGACTCAAACTCGAGCCTTCCGGACTTGAGGACTCGGGTCGAGGCCGGCTCGAGGCCACTACATACATATAGTACACAACTGTACATGTTGTAACATGCAGTTTACAAGAATTTAAAACTAAAACTCCTAGGTTTTCTAGATACACGGCCTAATCTTGTAACGTTTTCAATGGCTCGATTAAGATTCTTGTCCCTTTGGTTTGAATCTGCTGTCACTTCATCCCTTTGCGCTTTTTCTACCACTTCTTTCTCTTCTTCTACCACTTCGAAGGTACTAGCACTCTCTCATTTGGTTCAACAAGCCGTGTCATTCTCGTAGAACACAAATGAATCCGATGCTTTGACACGTTTCGTATGACTCGTGTCTCTGTGTTTTCGGCTGACTATACACTTTCGAATATCTACGATGCACTGTTGCGATTCCTAATCGACAAAATGACGACTTACGCGTAAGTCGTCATTTTCCTAAGTCAACACAAATATGCTGGTCCCAAAAGTGCTGACTTATGCAAGTTTTTGTACTTTCTATTTCATGCAAACAAGTGACAGATCCAGGGGGCAGGAGACACCCCCCCCCCATTTTTGAACAACCACATACATATAGAAGTGAGTGCATGGCCTTGTCGGTCTGTGCCCCCCTTTTTTTTTAATCAAAACTGGACTCGGACTCAGGTGGCGCGGACTTGGACTCAAGTGGCGCGGACTCGGACTCGGGTGGCGCGGACTCGGACTCAAGTGGCGCGGACTCGGACTCGGGTGGCGCGGACTCGGACTCCGACTCGGACTCAGACTCGAGGGGTGCGGACTCGACTACAACACTGATTATAATATAGTACGGTATTACTATTTAGTAATAGTAATACATTTTTAAAATTTATGCTGAATGTATGGCATTTGAACAATTCTGGAGCACTTCTGGAGTGAAGCATATTAAAATAAAAAATTATTATGAAACTGTTGGAACATTAATTCAATACCGTGTGAAATTAATTCAACGGCTAATTGCTATGCTGTAGTACCAAACTATGGGCGGCGCGCCGTAAGCTGCAAACTTGCCATGAAGTTCAACCGCCATACACTGTGAGTGTCGTCGTCGTCGTCTGAGAACAATATGTATATATATTGTTCTCAGGTCGTCGTCGGCGACTCGGCGGAGGGGGCGGCGATGAGCACTGTCGCACAGTGGCACAATCGCTTGCGTAAGCATCTGCGGTACTCTACTGTTTCTGAAAATAAATAATTTTTAACGGTAAAATGCATAGATAATATTTTATAAAATTAGTAAAAATATAATCTAGTTTGTTAATAATTATATTTTACATTAATCTGAGATAATTTTATGGTATTTTACAGATATCACGAATCATACGCACCAGAGCTCGATCGGTGCGGAGTATACTTCGATCGGTGGCCGGCATCTTGAAACTTTTGATCCATTGCTACGAAGCATCGAAATATCACGTATTTAGACACTACTTTGATATTTGTAACTGAATTTTAAAATCATTAACATGGAGAACATTGAGCGCGATAAAAATATGCAGAAAGGAAGGTTACACCTTTTGAAAAACAAAGGAAAAGATACAGAGGTACGTTCCGCCGGGTTCCCTTTTCACTCGCCTTTGAGTTTTGAGTTTTGTAAATTGTAACTGTACTTGTAAGTTGTAGTACTACTAGTAGGCCCTAATCTCACTACTCCTGCTTAATCCTAGTGTGGGACCACGGTATATATAGTTCACATATCTGTTAAACTAATCCGGGGTGCCAACTGGAATTGTCCGTTTGGCAGAAAGTGAATTAGGTTATTATTTTCGCAGTGGCTGGATTGGCCTAGAGACTGCACATTTCCATGGAAACGGAAAATGGACGGAAATCACTGAATCACCCCCTCTAAAACGGAATCACCATAACCTCCCAAAACACAAAAATAACCTTTAAAACAGCTCAAATCACTCCCAACACACACAAAATGATTATGAAAACATCTTACATTTACATCCAAAAAAAAGAATACATTATTAGACGGCCTCACTCCCATTGAGAACACTGACATAGACAGTTGTACTCGCAGCTAGGGCCTGCATGCCTCCCAAATCCCATTGGTTGATACAAATCACGTGCCTGAAACTCATGTTTTAATAAAACTTTTATGGTGCATTGTGACCCTAACCCTAACACTAATTACAATTTAATTTAAAAAATTAACTATATTTGTATCAACGAATGGGAGTTGGGAGGTATGCAGGCCCTAGCCACGAGTGACAGTTGTGATGTATTGTACAGTATGCTGGTGACATCTATAGTGCGTTCGATTTGCATCCCCAGAGCCACCTGGGTTAACCTGGGTACGAAATCGAACGCATCTGGGTTAGGGAAGATAAACGAACGGTTTTTGGGTTAACCCGGGTTAATTATCATGGATGCCAGTGGCAATAAAAAAAGAATAGCAATTGCAATCTTATTATTAATGAAATCTAAGAATGAGTTGCTTAAGGATAGAGAGCATGTCCAGTAATAAACATCATCCTATCCACTGACCGTCCTTGAGCAAAGCAGTCATTCACACTGCTACATTCATGCAGCACTGATCCCGCACTGATATCGTCGCCATGCATGCGTGTTGTTTGCAATGGGATTGTGGATAATTCCCCAACCTCCCCCCCAAGTGAGCGACCTCGGCGAGCCGCTCACTTCTTCTTAACCGGGTTGACCCGTGGTAACAAAAAATCCACCGTGACTAGCAATCGAACGTATTTGGGGCTGCGCCGAGTCAAGCGCCAGTTAACTTGGGGCAAGCAAATCTAACCACTACTATGTGTAATGTAGAGACATCAGTGTGGAAATCAAAAAAATTGTGGAATTATAGTAATCTCCGAGACGCGAATGCCAAATTTTGAAGGCGGAAATCTTGCAGTCTCTAGCTGGAGCGTACGGCAGAGCTCGGCCAACCGCCTATCTTACAGTCGCGAGCGCTAATGGGTACGGCACGTCCATTTCCGCATGCGTCGCTTTCCCACAAAAAAATGCTGTTGCGAAATTAATTCACGATTTAATTCACGATTAAGATTTTCATATAAAGATAGCCGAGTCGGTTTATAGTTAGGGCTTCAAGGATAGAGAACATGGTCCCAATAAAACAATATAATTTACATCAATATAAATATAATATTATATCAATATAATAGGTTATGGTTAGGGTTAGGATGCGGTTAGAATTAGGGTTAGGTTGAGCACATTGGTTTTATTGGACCATGTTCTCTATCCTTGGGCCATAGTTAGTGGTAGGGTTAGTGGACTGTTTCTACTTGTGTGTGGGACTGCCGTACCCGTAGCCTCGAGGCATTAAGATACGGCTGCAGCGCATGCGTAGTTGGACTGGCGTACTCGTAGCCTCGAGACATTAAGATACGGCCTGCCGTACCCGTAGCTGCTGCGTATTATACACAATCAACTTGAGCAATGTCACATGCACTAATGAAGATGGTCAGCAGTTTGATCAAGGATAGTTTGGGAACCAGCAAATCTGTTTTTCGAATATATGCTAACTGATTCGAGGTTGCTAAACATGGCTTGGGCACCCGACATCTCTTCAATGTTCATAAGTGTGAAGTTATTGCATGAAATACTCAGCTAACAGTAACACGTTCTTTATTCCACTATTTAATATACTAGTATTAAAGCCCTACCACTTGTGTGGAAAAAATGTATCATGTGTCACTGCCATGCTACTTTATGTACCATGAAAAAATGCACTACATGAAAAATATACTTGAATGTTATGCCTTTAAAGGATTATATTTCGAAAGCATTGCACAAAAATGCACAATCTGAAAAATATACGCGGTGGCTGGAGGTACGGCAGCCGTCGTTTGTTGAAGCCCTTTTTTGGGATTAGGGTTAGGGTTAGGTTCTAGCTCATCTAAACTCTCAATCGTGAATTTATTTCCCAAGCTTTATTTCGAAATCTGGCGCCACCCGCCGCCATCTTTGTCTCGTTAAGTATGAAAGCGAATGGACTGTCGTACCTCCAGCCTCGAGACATTTAAGATATGGCTGCTGTAGCCACCAGCGAAAAATATAGCAAAATATAGTCTCACGTCATGTAGCAGATATATTACTGATTACACCAACTTGAAAAATACTAGGAATTTATTGCTGTTATAGCATAGTGAAATTGCGCGCTATTTTGCCGACGGCCGCGGTTCAACCCCCCATATAATCAGTCCGCTTGGCCTATTCAAAATTTATATTGCCTTTATATCAAACAATATTACCAATTTGCTGACTAGTTTTTACTTCATAAGACTACTCTACTCTTAATACAAACTGCAAATGAATACTATGAGTATACCTAATAAACACAAAGCTAATACTTTTATTAATAATGCAGGGCTGAAACTAACGCTCGCCCGCGTCGCCGAGGCTAGTAGAAATGCAGTAAAGGCTAGAGAATGTCTGGTCTGACCAGCCCTGTTGGCGAGTGGGAATGCCTACCAGATAAAGCATTACTAGTACTTTTCAGCAACTACTACACCGACCGAAATAGTAATAAATAATATAAAATTTCGCTGGTGCAAACATAATAAAATTGCCAAAACCTAACTTAAAACAGCTTCAGTACCTCAGACAATAAAATCGGTCCAACCACCATGCTGCTCTATTCACAAGCTCATGCCAATCCCCTCACAGTGTATATACGCAATGCGTTTCTGTTCTACTTTCTGTTTACATTCGTGGAACCGTTAGTTAACTTTGGTTTACGTTTCAGCTGACCTCAGGGTTAAACACTACAATCCCTCCCCTTTTCAAACGAAGATTATTTCAATTTGACGGTTGCTAAAATATCAAATTAGAAACTCAAATTTACTTATACGGAGTTGGAATCACCCTGGTTAATATACAATGCCAGTCTCTGGTCTATATTAACGTGAAATAGTTAGTCATGTTTTTGTCAGGTACTGTTATGAAAATAACCTCTTTAAACCTACATTCCTGTAACTGGTACCTATTCTAAGCCTTTTATAATACGATGTTCATCCTAACACTAGCATAACACGCTTCTATGTGGTTTATATTCAGTCAACTAAGCAATACAACTATACAAATTCAAACTAACACAAACAGGATAACTCTACTTATAACTCTATACTGTACTTGTACTAACTACTAACAAACTCTGTACTTGTAGTAGAGATATTACTAGAGTAGTAAGAGATAGTCACAAACGGTTCAAATTAAACAATGAACTTTCATATTTCCGTAGGCTGACTACTATAGTTACTATAAAGGAATTATTCTGCTCTTATAACATAGTACTGATGATTGTATATATGTAAGTATATATATATGTATATATTATCAAGAGCTAATATACACCTAGAGTGTACAATGAAAAACTGGAAATAGTGCTATTTCACGGGCAATATATATCTACTGAGGCCTGTGGAGGCATAGATTACGCTCCAATATCTTGCCTACGGAGTATCGTAGAGACATAAGCGTGGTCTTATTTTAGAGAGCAAAAGAATGCTGCTTAACGCAATACCATGAACTTAGTCTATGAACCGCATACAAAGTAGAATAATATTGCCGTGAAATAGCACTATTTCCCGGTTGTACATTCTATGTATTTATTAGCTCTTGATATATAATATATATTATGTATATTTATATATATATATATATATATAATATATATATATAATATATATATAATATATATATATATATATATACTAATATATGCTGAATCTAAATTTCCACAGTCAAGGAATTTCGCAAATGCATCTCGGACGTCTAAAATTAAAACCCAGATCCACCCACCTCACCCCACCCCCACCCCACCCCCCCAAATGGCAAAATTTTACTCACTGCGTAGCCTCAGCGCGGCACTTCAGAAAAAAGTAAGGGCTGGGAGATATTTTTAAGGGCTAGTAGATTTTACAGGTCACTAGCCCTGCTGGCTAGTGAACATTTTAGGTTAGTTTCAAGCCCTGTAATGTAATAAATTGAACAAAATTAAGAGCCTGTTCAAACTTGTAAGGTCCTGTCCAATTTGCCTAAGGGCACAGGGTACGAAATTAACGGGAGTCCAGGTATGAAATTTGGCAATTTTGCCTCTGACAGCAAGTAAGGCTGCTACTTGCTGTCAGAGGCTGTGCCCTCTGACAGCAAGTAGCAACACTCTGACAACAAGTCTAGGAAACCGAACGCGTCGATTTTCTGTGAAAAATCATATAAGTTATACGACTAAAAGATAATGATATTGATTAACATATATACAATTATTTTTTTATTATGGTATCAAATATGAATAAAACCAAGATGGTACAATTAATATGAAAGTTTTTGTCAATTTAAAATATTTACATGTAATAAAATACAAAAAGTCCAGACACAGAGCAGCAGTGAGACACATTGTTAGATTATTTAATCTAACAATTGAAGACTATCTGTCATAGAAATATTGATTTAAATTGCACAGTAGTGGGGACTGACTCAACAGCATACACAGGTTTCTCATTTAAATTGCACAGTGACTTAGTAATCGACAAACATTGAAAACATATGAAGAATATATACAAAGTACTAGTAGTAAAATCACACTGAACCGTGGTGATTATTGCTATTTCGTGGGATAGGGTGATTGTTTGTACTTGTGTGTATATAAGTATCCGATGCTCGGACGAATATCCACGATATATATGTCCTTTAAGGTCGTGGATATTCGTCCGAGCATCGGATACTAGTTCGGTGGCGCTATTCGTCCGAGCATTGTTGCGCATCACTACGAAAGGTTATACACTCAGGGCTTGCCCTTAACTTTTTTTTCAGGTGGCCGGCCGGGCCACTTGAGTATGAGATTCGGGTGGCCAAATGGATTTTCAGGTGGCCCGGTTGCTACATTTATTAAATAATTTATTTGTATCCTAACTATGGGTAATGTGTTTAGGCAAATAATCGCAATAACATAACTAGATTACGACAACATCATAAAATCAAATCATATCGTAATCAAAATCAAAGATGAAACAACACTCTGGTATCATATGTACGCACAAGTTTGTCTTGAAGTTTGAACTCGTGGAGAAATGAATTGCGCAACGAACCCACACAGCTGATGGTTATCGAATGGATTGCACGTGCACTACTGTTTTGATTTAGGCCAAGTAAAGCATTCAGGAATGAGAATCTTCCGCACATCCGCGGAAATCCGCGGATTTCACAGT
>NW_014577238.1:388605-392120 GCF_000485595.1 Priapulus caudatus
TGTTCCCCGACCGCCGAGAGTGGAATTTCACTTCATTCTCACCCGGGTTGACCCGGGTAACGAAAAAATACCACGTGACTGCCAAATCGAACGTATTTGGGGCTGGCCCGAGTAGACCCAGGTTAACTTGGGGAAGCAAATCGAACGTATTTGGGGCTGGCCCGAGTAGACCCAGGTTAACTTGGGGAAGCAAATCGAACGCACTACTAGTGGTAATGTAGAGACATCTAGTGGTGGAGAATCAAAAAAATTGTGGAATTTAGTAATCTCCGAGACAGAATTTGGCAAATTTTGAAGCGGAAATCTGCAGTCTCTAGCTGGAGGTACGGCAAGTCGGCAACCGTATCTTAATGTCGCGAGGCTATGGGTACGGCAGTCCATTTGCGCATGCGTCGCTTTCCCACAAAATAATGCTGTTGGAAATTAATTCACGATTTAATTCACGATTAAGATTTCTTCATATAAGATAGCCGAGTCGGTTTATAGTTAGGGTTCAAGGATAGAGAACATGGGTCCCAATAAAACCAATATAATTTACATCAATATAAATATAATATTATATCAATATAATAGGGATGGTTAGGGTTAGGATTCGGGTTAGAATTAGGGTTAGGGTTAGGCACATTGGTTTTATTGGGACCCATGTTCTCTATCCTTGGGCCATAGTTAGTGGTAGGGTTAGGGTGACTGTTTGTACTTGTGTGTGGGACTGCCGTACCCAAAGCCTCGAGGCATTAAGATACGGCTGCAGCGCATGCGTAGTGTGACTGGCGTACCCGTAGCCTCGAGACATTAAGATACGGCTGCCGTACCCGTAGCTGCTGCGTATTATTTTACACAATAACTTGACACATGTCACATGCACTAATTGAAGATGGTCAGCAGTTTTGATCAAGGATAGTTTGGGACCCAGCAAATCTGTTTTCGAATATGTGCTAAACTGATTCGGGGTGCTAAACTAGGCTTGGGCACCGACATCTCTTCAATTTGTTCATAGGTGTAAAGTTATTGCATGAAATACTCAGCTAACAGTAACACGTTCTTTATTCCACTATTTAATATACTAGTATTAAAGCCCTACCACTTGTGGGAAAAATGTATCATTGTGTCACTGCATGCTACTTTATGTACCATGAAAAATGCACTACATGAAAAATATACTTGAATGTTATGCCTTTAAAGGATTTATTTCGAAATCATTGCACAAAAATGCACAATCTGAAAAAATATACGCGGTGGCTGGAGGTACGGCAGCCGTCGTTTGTTGAAGCCCCTTTTTGGCATTAGGGTTAGGGTTAGGGTTCTAGCTCATCTAAACTCTCAAATCGTGAATTTATTTCCCAAGCCTTATTTCGAAATCTGGCGCCACCCGCCGCCATCTTTGTCTCGTTAAGTATGAAAGCGAATGGACTGCCGTACCTCCAGCCTCGAGACATTAAGATATGGCTGCTGTAGCCACAGCGAAAAATATAGCAGGGAAATATACGTCTCACGTCATGTAGCATATATTACTGATTACACCAACTTGAAAAATACTAGGAATTTATTGCTGTTATAGCATAGTGAAATTCGCGGCTATTTTGCCGACGGCCGGCGTTCAACCCCCATATAATCAGTCCGCTTGGCCTATTCAAAATTTATATTGCCTTATATCAACAATATTTACCAATTTGCTGACTAGTTTTTACTTCATAAGACTACTCTACTCTTAATACAAACTGCAAATGAATACTATGAGTATACCCTAATAAACACAAAGCTAATACTTTTATTAATAATGCAGGGCTTGAAACTAACGCTCGCCCGCGTCGCCGAGGCTAGTAGAAATGCAGTAAGGGCTAGTAGAATGTCTGGTCTGACCAGCCCTGTTGGCGAGTGGGATGCCTACCAGATAACATATTACTAGTACTTTTTCAGCAACTACTACACCGACCGAAATAGTAATAAGTAATATAAAATTTCGCGTGTGCAAACATAATAAAATTGCGAAAACCTAACTTAAAACAGTTCAGTACCTCAGACAATAAAATCGGTCCAACCACCATGCTGCTCTATTCACAAGCTCATGCCAATCCCCTCACAGTGTATATACGCAATGCGTTTCTGTTCTACTTTCTGTTTACATTCGTGGAACGCGTTAGTTACCTTTGTTTACGTTTCAGCTGACCTCAGGGTTAAACACTACAATCCCTCCCCTTTTCAAACGAAGATTATTTCAATTTGACGGTTGCTAAATATCAAATTAGAAATCAAATTTACTTATACGGAGTTGGAATCACCCTGGTTAATATACAATCCAGTCTCTGTGTCTATATTAACGTGAAATAGTAGTCATGTTTTTGTCAGGTACTGTTATGAAAATAACCTCTTTAAACCTACATTCCTGTAACTGTACCTATTCTAAGCCTTTTATAATACGATGTTCATCCTAACACTAGCAACACGCTTCTATGTGGTTTATATTCAGTCAACTAAGCAATACAACTATACAAATTCTCAACTAACACAAACAGGATAACTCTACTTATAACTCTATACTGTACTTGTACTAACTACTAACAAACTCTGTACTTGTAGTAAGAGATTACTAGAGTAGTAGAGATAGTCACAAACGGTTCAAATTAAACATGAACTTTCATATTTCCGTAGGCTGACTAGTAGTTACTATAAAGGAATTATTCTGCTCTTATAACATAGTACTGATGTATTGTATATATGTAAGTATATAAATGTATATATTATATCAGAGCTAATATACACCTAGAGTGTACAATGAAAAACTGGAAATAGTGCTATTTCACGGGCAATATTATTCTACTGAGGCCTGTGGGAGCGTGATTACGCTCCAATATCTTGCCTAGGAGTATCGTAGAGACAAGCGGTTGGTCTTATTTTAGAGAGCAAGAATGCTGCTTAACGCAATACCATGAACTTAGTCTAGAACCGCATACAAAGTAGAATAATATTGCCGTGAATAGCACTATTTTCCGGTTGTACCATTCTAGGTATTTATTAGCTCTTGATATTATAATATATATTATGTATATTTATATTATATATATATTATATATATATATAATATATATTATATATATATATATATATATAATATCTGAATATATGCTGAATCTAAATTTCCACAGTCAAGGAATTTCGCAGAATGCATCTCGAGGTCTAAAATTAAAACCCAGATCCCACCCACCCCCCCCCACCCCACCCCCCGCAAATGGCAAAATTTTACTCACTGCGTAGCCTCAGCGCGGCACTTCAGAAAAGTAAGGGCTGGAGATATTTTTAAGGGCTAGTAGATTTTACAGGTCACTAGCCCTGGCTGGCTAGTGAACATTTTAGGTTAGTTCAAGCCCTGTAATGTAATAAATTGAACAAAATGAGCCTGTTCAAACTTGTAAGGTCCTGTCCAATTTGCCTAAGCGGCACAGGGTACGAAATTAACGGAGTCCGGGTATGAAATTTGGCAATTTTGCCTCTGACAGCAAGTAAGGCTGCTACTTGCT
>NW_014577238.1:395929-416456 GCF_000485595.1 Priapulus caudatus
TATAAGGTACGTCGATGGTTGCTCAATTAAAACTGACTTCTTCTTACTCACTCATTTGTGTCCTTTTTTGTGGTGAGCTATGTACAGTGTCATTGACACTTTCATTTTCTTATCTTGGAAGTCAAGCATTTAGATCAGATTTTACCATGCACACGTGCTGCCAGCCTGCCCGGCTCCAGTTTGAACGTATAAGAACGGCCGAAGAATATTATCTTGGCAGTCAATGGCGACCGACGTCGCAGCGCCATTTGCCTATACATTAGCATAGCTGGGAATCGTGGCGCGATGCTGCGAGTGAAGTGAAGTATATAGATCAGATTTTACCATGCACACGTGCTGACAGCCTGCCCGGCTCTAGTTTGAACGTATAAGAACGGCCGAAGAATATTATATTGGCAGTCAATGGCGACCAACGTCGCAGCGCCATTTTCCTATACATTAGCATAGCTGGGAACTGTTTCGCTCAAACAAAAGGGCATCTCATTCTGTGTAGTTTACTATGTTTCTATTTTGAAATTGGCTGATATCTCGTGCTAGCGCTAGATAGTCTACGATTCGCAAGAAATGGCGGCGGTAATCAAAATTTGAACCATGCATGTTTTGGAGAATATAGCTAAAGTTCTAAGACATTTATCGTTACTCTGGACAGTTTCTGTTACTCAAGCAATAACAGTAAGTCTCGTAAAAGTTGGGAAAACATGAGACTGGTTGGAAATTATTTTCGAAATAAATACTTTAAAGTCAAATAACAAACAATAAAACTGGTTGTATAACTAATATGGTAGACAAGCATTGATATTAATGTCATGTGTCGATAGCAGAGATAACCAGCGTATGGGCCGTTTAGTTTCCCTATTTAATACTGATGCTGATTTAACTGCATATATATAGCAAAAAAACACTAAAGTTGCTAAAGGCAAAGCTTTCCAGTTGGTTATATATGCTGGATTAAGTTTTTCCTATTTCACCTTTAAGTTGTTTAATGCGCATGGCAAGTCTAGTTATGGTGCCACATTTTCTAGCCAATTCTTGGATTAGTAGTGAGATTAAACAGCAAAATTTGCTGTGTAGTATTTAACCCTATTGTGTGTGTTCCCTTGTAGGATTTAGCTCAAAGTAATATTTGTTATAATCAACATTTATTACTATTATACCCTTGTAGGAGATGCGGCGGCGACGAAGCGAGGTTACTGTGGAGTTGCGAAAAAATAAACGTGATGAACATCTGCTTAAGAGGAGAAACGTACCTATCCAGGAAAGCAGCAGTGATTTAGACTCAGAGAGTGACCGTTTAGTCAACACCACATCTTTAGAAACTATTATACAAAATGCAAGCAGCGATCAGACCGCACTTCAGCTGAGTGCAGTACAGGCAGCACGGTAAGTGTTTTCATTAACATATTTTTTGGAGGCTAAAATATATATTTTCAAAGATTATTGCCAGAAATATGGTTTATGTATATACCAGAAACCAAGTTAATGAATTTATAGTGAATTAGATACATGTTGCAGTAACAGATTTATGTGACTTTTCTAGTCATGGTATGCAAGCAAGATTAAACGTTAGTTATAACAGGGTGCGAAATTAACGGGAGTCCGGAGTCAAATACTCCCTGATTGGACATATGCAGGAGTCCGTGTGACTCCCTGAAAATTCTGATATACTAAGTATAGTTCGTTCCAGAGCACGACCTCGCGGAATTACAGTATTTTTTCAGCAAATATCCAAAGAAAATGTGGCAGATGTGCATCACATAAATCTTCAAAATAAGCACATGCGTTATTGTTGTTATGCTTTAGTTTTGAACTTCAGACTGCGGACTCCCTCATTTTGCTGCCGACTCCCTTGTTCAAAAATTAATTTCTACCCCTGTGTAATGTATATCACAATTTTACAACATGAATTCTTGGTATGCAGTGCATTATATTGTTCTAATCATATTGTTGTAAGGTCAACTTTACTAATATAGTTGTTCTGTTGTAGGAAACTTTTGTCAAGTGATAGAAACCCACCAATAGATGATTTAATAGGTTCAGGAATCTTGCCTATTCTAGTTCAATGTCTACAGTGTGAGGATAAGTAAGTGATATTGCAATAATATTAAATCTGTATACAGGCGCTCCCCTACTTACAAACGTTCAAGTTACAAATTTTCAGAGATACGAACAAACCTGTCTGTAAATCCAAATTTCAAACATCGCGCCGGTTTGGAAGTTCAACCACCGTGCAATAGATTGCATTACTGTAGATGCTCAGGGTCACTCTGTAAACACAACGCAGTTGTTGTTGTTTTTTCTCTCTGGCGGTGTATAGCTGTACTGTACAAACCTTTTTATTACAAGGCTGTGTACAGTATTAAGTATTTATAAGAGTAAAGTTGGGCTTCCGAACATTTCGACTTACAAACAAACTCCAGGAACCCATCCTGTTCGTAAGTAGGGGAGCTCATGTATACTTTTTTTTAACGTTTTGTGTTGTTGTTAGCTCAGCTGACGAAGTCGGATGCAGCTTGTAGAATCGCATGATTGTCCGTTCGTCCGTCCGTTCGTGCATGAACAGTTGGGCACAATCCGCTCGACGTACGGTCTTGATATTCGGGACGTCGGGGAGGGGGGGGGATCACGAAAAGGACTCGGTATGTCGAATTTGGGGGTCAAGGTTTCAGAATCAATAAAGATCTCAGCACATAGGCAACTCTTTTCTCACTGTGACTGACGTGGCAGTAATCGGACAAAGGTATATTTCTAAAAAATGCATTTTCAAATTGTCTGAAGTTTACAGCAAATATCAACACAGTTTTTACTATTTTAATTAACCAATGAACTAACAATTAAACACATATTATAAATAATCAATTCCAATTATAATTTATTTAAAAAATTAGAAAATTCATCGTGACTGACGTGACCGTGACTGACATGACAACTAATCACGTCAACTTACAGTTTAGTACAAACAGTTAAAATATTGTAAGGTAATCATAACAGTTAGAATTCTTACATTGCATTAATTATACTATTAAAAAGAACATTAAACAACAAACTTATCTGAAAATTATACAATACAACATTTCATTTTCCTACCATTTGCACAAAAAATACCATTTTTCAATCATTCACTCAAAACCAGGAAAGTCATAGTTTTCATGAGCATTTACCGATACTGGAGGATTGAGCCAAAGTAAAGAAATCTATCTTCATGAGTTGGCCATTTCCGAAACCTGCCAGCCCTGATCACAACAGAAAATTCCAATCCCTCATCTCTTACTGCTTTTACTTCTCCTAGATACAAGGCACCTCAATATTCAGTCGCTGCTTAAATTTAAGCTCTGCCTAGAAGGTTCAAGACATCTTAAATCTCCTCAGTTTATCTTAGTTAAATTCATCTTAAAATTGGTTTCTCAGTCATTGCAAAACTTAACTAAGCTGTCTTAATTGACTTTAAGATGGCCCTCAGACCTTATAATGGCTGCCATTTCTTAATTTTACTCCACTTCAAATTTTATGACTGTTGAAAATAAACATAACATTTGCTAAATGTTTGTGTTTTGGCTTAACTAGATCAGTTGTTGATATGCACTGAGTCTACCTTTAAAAAGATACATTTTAGTAATTTTCTCCTTGGAAATGACCATTGTTGTAAACTTGTAATTAACTTTGTTGTGAGCTAGCAGACAACGTGTGTGTCATTGTGTGTGTATACAGACTGTTATATTGTCTTTGGACACTGTTTGTGCTTTGAAAACACCAAACAGATTTTATGGAATAAAAGTTAATCATTAGGTCTGAATTCGAGGGATTTTGTGGCTGATTTTTGGCTTTGAATGGGATATCTTAATTTTAAGATGAGCTTTAAGCAAGGTCTGAGGTCGCTTAAAGTTAAGACAAAGTTTGGCAGATATGTCTTAACTTTAAGATCCTAGATAGAAATAAAAACAATGTGTGACTGACGTGACACACCTAAAAAATTGTGACTGACGTGACACTGTGACTGACATGACAGTTTTCAGTAGCATACTGTGTCCTGTTCTGATCAGAGTTAAAGCTTTTGTTTATTCATTCTGGTAGCTTATGGTCATTACTAAGAGAATCATGAGTATCTTCAAAAATGATAAAGGGGTCAGATATGGAGAAAATTATAACTTTTCGTGACTGACGTGGCACTAAATTAGCATGCTCACTACTCTGGTTATTTTTCTTACAGTGTTTGAAAGCAGCCTCTCCAAATAATAGGCATTGATTCTGGTTAAACTAAAGATTACTTTGGCATGTTTCCTTTTTCCATTGATGAATTGTAGCTAGAATATGGGATGATCACTCTAGGCACAAAATTTGTAATAAAAATTAGAACATTTTCACATTTAAATGAATTATGGTGAAATTCGAAAATCAACACTGCCATGTCAGTAAAAAGTTGTTTTCTTGCAGTTGCAAACATCTTTTGTCCTGAACTATTGAATTTAGATTTTACTTTGTAGTCCCTCCAGCGTGGAATTGCCCAGCTGTATCTTTATTACTTTACTACCAGTAGGTATAGCAAAGCCTATCATAGATTTTAGATCTGTATTAGTAGTATTCTAGATATATGCTCTGAGCGCGAACGCGGTGGCAGGAGGGCGCACTTGATTCGGTTGCCAGTGAGTTTATCAGAAGAATACCTGGCTACAGTACACGTCAGTTGAGCGCTGTCGCTCTGCGGCACTTGTTAAAGTATTGTTGTATTCTATGACCAGTAACTAACCAAATCTAGTTGAACTCTACCTATCGACTCAGTTTCATGATGGTACAGTTATTCATTGGTAAAAAAAGGCATGCCATTTTAACGGGAAAAATCATGTAATTATTTAGTAGTATGAATGTGGTGATGCTTGACAACTATACATAAACACTTGTGTAAGTGTTATATTTTTGTCATAGATTGCATTAAGATTGCTTGATATAAATGTGTTTTAAGTTTAACTGGCAATTTTTGTCGTATGTGCAGTCCGTCATTGCAGTTTGAAGCAGCATGGGCACTCACCAACATTGCATCTGGGACGTCTGCTCAAACACAGTCAGTAGTAGCTTGTGGTAAGTTCAGTTCCATTGGCATACTAAACACTGCAGTGTATCGGTAAATAGAAAAATAAATAATACATCTTTCTGCTGAAACCGTGATACGTGCGATAAATAGAATAATATCAAGAGCTAACAAATAGCTAGAGTGCACAACAGGAAAATAGTGCTATTTCACCGCAATATTATTCTACTTTGTATGCGGTTCTAGACCAAGTTCATGGTATTGCGTTAAGCAGCATTCTTTGCTCTCTAAAATAAGACCAACCGCTTGTCTCTGCGATACTCCTAGGCCGAGATATTGGAGTGTAATCATGCCTCCCACAGGCCTCACGCCGCCTCCCATCCACAATATTCACTATCCTTCTCGCCTTTTGCGGGTCTGGCTATCGTTTTCCATCGCCGCTTGGAGCGCTGATAATTGATGTGACATGCCCAAATTTGGTACTCTTACTACACCATATAGTAACTGAGCTGCGTTGTAGAGACTTAATTTAGAAAACATTGCCGGCTCCATCATGACGGCCATTAGCCGTGCTAGGAAAGATAATGGGAGATAAGGGCATAGGCGATGCCCCCGAAAGTCACCGATGATAACCGAAACGCCGTTCATTCATAAAGTTATCGCCGAAAAAACCGAACTCTCACGAAGCGACTTTCCTAACCCGCAAAAGGCGAGAAGGATAGTGAATATGTGGATTCGAGGCTCCGTGAGGCCTGTGGGAGGGGAAGTTTACGAGCCAATATCTCGGCCTAGGAGTATCGTATTGACAAGCGGTTGGTCTTGTTTTAGAATATACTTAATGCAATACCATAAAATTATTCTAGACTCACAGGCAAAGTAGAATAATATTGCCGTGAAATAGCACTATTTTCCCGTTTTTTTCATTGTACACGCTAGGTATTTATTAGCTCTTGATAATATATATATCAAAATGCGATGTTCTCCTGTCAGATATTGGTTACAAATGTATGTGGTTTAATGTGCAACAGTTGGTATAGTTGTCAGTTTTATGTTGCAGGTGCTGTACCACTTTTTCTGAAACTTCTTAGTTCACCAAATCAAAATGTTTGCGAACAGGCAGTCTGGGCTCTAGGAAATATCATAGGTATTGTATTTCACTAAAGGTTATTGTATAAGCCTCGGTCACAACAAAACCATGACGCATTTGTGCCACGACACGACAGGAAATTTGGGCAAATCGTGGGTCATCGGGGGTCGTCGCAAGACAGTTTTATGAAATATTGAGAAGCGTGGCATCGACTTGCCGTCGTGAGGCAAAATTGAACATGCACCTTTTTTGTTCCACGATTTTTTGTGGTATCTATGTCTTCTGGTTGTCGTGAGTCTGTCCTACTACTGACTTACGTACGGACTTGCGACATAACCACGACATATCTTTTTTTTTTCTGTCGTGTACCTATCGCCAAACCATCTTTAATGTGTCGTAGCCCTTGTGACCACTCGAAATACATTTCGGGCATGTTGTAAGATCTGGCCACGACAAATATTTTATGGGTCTACCACGACAAAATTTCGTACGATCCGTTGTGCCCGGGGCTATACCAGTCGTAGAAATAGACACATATGCTGAAATATCGATTGAAACCAATCGTCCACAATCTTCTCAGGATTACTACAGTAATATCTCTCGTTACGAAAGGTAGGTGTTTTGGGTAAAACATTTGTAATACGGAATTCTGTCACATGAATCACGTTGTCCCATTGACTTCCATTATGTTTGGAGATAATTTTCAAGATTAATAGGGCCAAAAAATTTATATGGTGCTCTCGATGTATTCTGGGCTTGAAGAATTGGAATTGGAATGGAAGAATTGGAAGAATTGTCTTAAACAAATATAGGAAATGTAAATAATACATTTGTGTGAGAATTTAAAGGGGTAAGGTCCCATAATTACAAAGCAAATAAACCTGACGATCATATAATTCATTCCTCTATTATTCACCCCCCAAAAAAATTGAAAATTTTGATTAAAATTGGTCTTTCCACTGATGTGTCTAACAAAAGTCTTGTGGTAACAGTGTAAACTTGTTACAGATGTGTTATAAATAAGATTATTACAGCTGCTCTCACGCGAGGCAGCGCTATGATTGTATAAGCAAGTTCGGTATCTCATGCGCGCAACGAATCTTGGGAAATGTCAAAGGTCATTCGGGATGAACAAGGAAACGTGCCAAACCAACCCCGGAAAAAACTGTGGGTAAAGGTAACGTTTTTTGGTCTGAGTTTTCGTCTTCTTAGTATTTTATATTGGTTATGGCTGACGCAAATGACGATGATATGACACTGGATGATTCTCTGCGATGGAAAGCCATTGCTTTGAAGCATTTTTTAGCGGACAGGGGGTTGAAAAAGACGGGACGAAAAGACGAACTCGTTGCTCTTGCTTACGCTGCGTCGTACATGAAGAAGTCCCTGCTACCGACTGCCAGTGAAGGAAAACGTCGTCATGCTGATCAAATAAAAATAGTACAATTGAATTATTGACTTAACTCGAGTGGTAATAACAGCTAGTACTAGTACTTGTAATATTCGCTAGTGAAATTAGCAATATTTGTAACGTTTCCATTTCCCGAATATACTTGTACATGTACCTTTCTAGTCGTGGTCATTTAGTCCTTTAATTGAAATGTGTCTGGTGACATGGATAATGGTTCACAAAGTTAAGCGTCTAACCACATTATCCTTCTCAATGATGACGATCTCACTGGTATTATGCACTCTGCTACAAAATTACTTCTGTCTGAAACAATGTGGAGCGAATCAATAGAATCTACATGGTTCTTCAACAATCACCTCGCTGCTGAACTGGTTGTAGGCACATAAATGCAATACATCAGCCACATGTTTTATTAAAACCAGTTTCTCGTGTTTAGTACCACTATTCATACCGCACACATATACACAACATGTACACAACTGAGGAACGTAATAAGAGACGAATTAACCTGATATGATGTTTATGGTATATATCATACATTTTAATTTTCTGCGCGGAGCGCTTAGGATCAACAGCAAAGCTGTGCCACGCAATCTTGTATCATGTCTCTCTGGACATAAGTGCTATGCATATGTGTGACTACTTCTAAACATATACACATGTAACTTAATGGCTAATGTACAGTGAAACATGAAACAATGGTTGATAAATGATTAAATGAAATGAAAGAAATGAAGAGTTGTATGAACTTCTGTACATTTACTGATTGAGATATGTAGGAAATATGCTGAATGTGCTGAGAGAGTTGTATGTTCTTTCACTTGAATATTTGCAAGAGTTGATCGTCTGAGAAGTAATCCCTGTATCCCCCCAATACAAATGATAGCAAGCAACCCTCTATCCGGAGTCTATCGTGTATACAGCAACCATGATATTCCACCTCCTAAATATTCAGCACCACGATTTTCCCCAACATTTTATCTCTACATGGTACATGAGGAATTATAAAAAACTACACAGCAGATATACAAAACAAGATCCCGACATGCATCCTGGAACTAATCCAGACACACGTACAGTATAACAATTAGTAAATGGTCATTGTGGCTTGAAAACACTAATTCTCTTAAAATTGTTTATGCAAATGCAACTATACATCGGGCATTCACAAACTAAATGTATAGTTCAGTACTGTCATACTGTTGGAAATCAGAAGCAAAACTAGAAAGTACGTATGAAACGCCGGTCAAAAACATCGATCGTAATGTATACACAGTAGCTCAGCTGGCGGGAACCTATTGTTTATCCCGAATGACTCATGACCTGGGGAAACTCGCGCATGCGCAGATGTAATGCCGAACTCGCTTATTCTTGTGTGGCATAGTTGCATATAAGTGTGATAGATAAGTGATTAAGGCTGTTGTACTTGTGATGCTTTCAGGTGACGGTGCACCACTCAGGGACTATGTCATACATCTAGGCGTAGTCAAACCCCTGCTGGCGTTTATCACACCCGAATACCCAATCTCGTTTCTCCGCAATGTCACCTGGGTCATAGTCAATCTGTGTCGTAACAAGGACCCGCCTCCGCCGATGGAGACGATCCAGGAGATTCTTCCAGCACTCATCAGCCTCATACACCACACTGATATAAATGTAAGCTATATCCTCATCTGGCATGTAGAAGTGCTAATTCTACTTGTTTTTGTTATCGAGTAGCTTAATTGTTTTACGTCCAAACGTGAGCCGAGTGCATCTAGATTTTAGATCAATGTAAAAATTCGGATCAATTTTTAACTTTCAAGGCTGGGTTATGAGATATGAATATCTGTCGTCATTATAACGAATTGTCGTTTTCCTTAGAGCTGACATAATTTCTGTTGTTTCAGATTTTGGTGGACACAGTGTGGGCATTTTCCTATTTGACAGACGGTGGAAATGAACAGATACAGGTACCTATTACTATACGTATATGGCATATTAAAAACGATCTAGTTAACCCACTATTAAACCGATGTTTAATCGTTGATTATTTGAAAATAAATATTCAGCAACAAACCACACGCTGGCAATGTTTCCCTTTGGCATCTGATAGAGAGGCGGATGGCTTTGCTGATTTTTTCATCGGCATTGCTCAATATTTTCAGAAATTGATGCCTTACTGCAAATTTGCCCCCCCTTAACCCATTATTATCTGACCAACTTCCTCCAGTTGCTGGTTCTCCTATGCCCTCCATCTGGCATCCCCATACATTGGCCAATGCTGCCACGCACCAAAGAAAACACCAAAGTTGCGTGGTGACCCCCTTAGTATCGCTTTTCGGCAGTCCCCTCAACACTCACTTATTCAACCCTGCCATCATGCTTACGATTTTATCCAGGGGAAATACATTTGTTTTCGTAGAACACATTTCTGTGATTTTAGTGTAGTTATAAACTTGTGATTATATGTGATATTTCTCTTAGCTTTGACAGTAATGGCTTAACTTATTATTCACAGATGGTGATCGATTCGAGAGTAGTACCCTTCCTTGTTCCGCTGCTCAGTCACCAGGAGGTCAAAGTTCAGACGGCAGCACTGCGAGCGGTCGGTAACATCGTGACAGGCACGGACCAGCAGACGCAAGTCGTGCTGAATTGTGAAGCACTCGCCCATTTCCCGGCTCTGCTATCACATCCCAAGGAAAAAATCAACAAGGTATTACTGCGCGACTGTTCTGCCGTCATACGTACGCGACGTCGTCCTTAGTGAGATTTTTTCATGTTAAATTTATTTGTCGATGTTCAATGGGTCTTCCTTCAGGTACATATCTTATTGTATTATTCACTGTAAGTATGCAGGGTTCTCCCTACGTTGCGCAAACGGGGCGCGCGCGCCCAGTTTGGGAAAACTCCCCCCTGTTTGAATCGTTGCGCCCCGTTTGAATTACCTCCGCCCCGTTTAAATTCCACCACAATAAAAGTTTGCCAGCGCGGGAATCGACCGTCAAGAATTGCCGTTCGACCAGGACATCCGACGGGTGTATTTTTACCGTACCACGCATGCACTGCAGACAGTACACAAGTTAACCAGACAATGCACATGCAGTTAACCTGTCACTAACTGTACAGGGTAGACTCGACTCGGCTACTAATATAGCAAGAAGCCCCAAATCCCGCTATGGTGTGTGCGATTTTACGCATTAATTAGTCGTACGTTAAAAATTACACCCCCCCGGACCGCCCCATATTCCCCCCTCCCCCTCCGCCCAGTCTCCCCCTCCCCCTACCCCCTCCCCTACCTCCCCCCTCCCCCCTGTTTGAATTTCATCCTGGGGAGAACCCTGGTATGGTCACAAGTTAGTCAGGGAAAAGAAGATATAGGCCATGAGAGAAAACTATGGGCTATTCAAAAAGGGAGAAAGATAACATTTTACTTGACATCTCTGTTTTCATATATATATATATATAGTATTAAACATCTCTCACACAACATGGTGTCTAGGTTTCGATCACATTTATAAACAAAGTTTCTCTTTAAAAAACAAAAAACATAAAAAAACACTTGTCGACAACAGCTTCCAAAATCTAAAATTCGCCCCCCTATCAGGCATATGACTGAGCCTTTTTTTAAATGTTTTTTAACGCATTAGCCGAAGCTAATTCAAAGGTGCTCTCACTGGCGTGGTGAATAACTCTGCACTGTGTTGTTACAGGAAGGCCGTTGGTTCCTCCAACGTGACGGCGGCAATCACAACTAGGCTTAAGAGCGCCATAAGCGATGCAGACTCATACAACTGATCATCCACGCTGCTCGACAATAGTATAGTAAACAACTACATTTTTGCACAGAAGTGATAGAAATGCCTCCCGTTATACGAGTTAATACAACTAACGGTAGCTTCACACCAACGAAACACAGAGTAAGTAAACCCCGCAAATAGCAACTTTCGCGATGAAACTTATCTGGGTGACTCGACCCGCCTTACGCAGGTTTGAGTAGCTTTGATGATGATTTAGTAAGATCGTTGCATCTGTATAGCAACAAGGTGTATCACCCTTAAGTGTAATTTTAAATGTACCCGTTCTTGTTTATGTTGTTGGAATTATATTAATTGTCGCTTGAGAACCTTGTGCGTTTTTCTCTCTAGGGCGAGATCTTCCCAATAACAGAAGAGGCAGCGGGGCAGTCACAACTCACCATGGTGAAAGAAATCACCAGCTACAAACCTGTCTTGCCAAATTTAACGTTATCAAGGTTTTTTATTCAGAAAGCAATACATCGAAGGTGCATTTCTGCTCGCAAATATTTAAGTGTGCATCCGACCTTTTTGCTTATATCCGTAACGATTATATTTCGACGCATAGTAATGTCAGCCTTTTTAATTAAGAAAAGGCTTTACATTATTTTTTAGAGCCTAGAAATGTTAAAGCAGTGGCTTTCATGTGTGTTTGTGGGCTTTCATGATTGGTTTTTAGCTCACCTTCGATCATGCGTCAGAGCTGAGGCTATGGCCATGGGTCCGTCGTACGTCTTCCGTCCGTCCGTCAACATTTGCACGTCAATTTGATAACTGCGGGAACCTGTTTGACGCCACATGTTTCGAAATTGGGTATAGTTGTTACTGGCTATGCTCCCATATTAAACGTCCTATTGGAGCACGCGTCCATGTCCGACTAACTTTCGAAGCCACGGCAATTTTTTGGCAAAAATGAGAATTGGCATTCTCCATCAGGTTCACTGGATTGTGCTCATTTTGCATATGTGAAGAATAATGGGCTAAGTTTTGATATTTAAAAAAAAAATGCAAATTAGAAGGGTTTGGCAATCTATATAGCATGTATTATATAGACACGGCAGATAACAAACAGTCCCGTGGTGCACACGTCGTCCTGTTCGTTTTACAAGATTCATTGACAATATCTTTTAATGCAAAATTACCTGCTATAACAATTATGATTTATACTATTATTAGTATTATTAATTATTATTATGAGATAATCAATCTTAGCCTATAAAACCATCAAAGAGCGGGATTAGCGGCCATCTACCTGTCACAAATTGGATTATTTTGGTGTAATAAATTATTTATCCAATTTATAAAATAATATTATTTATTGTCACATTATAAAAAATTATAACAACATATATAATTATCAAGATATATAATGGCTTCTCCCATATATACTCTTCGTTCTATAAGTACTTCGATGGTTGTCTCAATTAAAACTGACTTATCTTCTCACCACCATTGGTGTCCTTTTTTTGTGGTGAAGCTACAGTGTCATTGACACTTCATTATTAGCACGGTGGCTACCTGGTCAAGTCCAGGGAGTTCTACCGCCACTCACTCAGCTGTTGACTGTAAAAGATCTGCTACAGATTGTTCCAGGTGGTCTTCCTATGGTCTTAACAACATGCTGATAGATGGCTGGCGAGAAAGTCAGAGAGGGGTAGCCAGCATGATTGAAGAATGCGGAGGTAATCATCGCCAATGATTCTCTGTACAGTAAACAATCTATTATCTCGAAACCTTTGGGACCAGACACTTTTTTTGAATTCTTGAATTTTTAGCCATCTGACGAAGTCAGATGCAGCTTGTAGAATCGCATGATCTGGTCGTCGTCGTCGCGGCGTCATGGGTCCGTCAACAGGGTGGCACAATCTTAAATCGCTCGACGTATGGTCACGATATCCAGTGAGTGGGGGTAATCCGAAAACGAGTGGAATGTCGAAAGCTTCGGGGTCACAAGGTCAAGAGTGTAAAAGAGGGAACTTCCCTCCTTAACTTTAAGGTATAGGGAAAGGAAATGCAGCATTGCGGCACAACATCTATACGGCTGACCTGGTGATAGTCGGTGTATAGCATTCATGGTATGGAAAAAAGCCATCACGTGCCGAAATTGGAGGTCACAGGTCAAAAGAATGTGGCACAGGCAGATTTTAGACATGTCTGAGGACATGGTTCCTGACGGAGCCGATTGAAAACTTTTTATTTGTCAGCGGTGACCTACATTTTTATGGCCTTATTGAAAGGACCATGAAGATGTACTTTCCGACTGGACATTGCGAAGAGTAAGTGTCGGATAAACCTTTTGTGACCCCTCAAGATGGAGGGTTAAACATTGATTTGTTACTGTTACAAAGACCTGAACTGTTTGCTATAGAGCCCCTCTACCAGCCCCCCCTCCCCCCTCCCCCTCACCCCTCTCCCCACTCTCCCTCCACCACCACCACCACTACGTCCAGCGCGACACATATCCATGATAACATGTTATATAGCAAGTCATTAAAGTTAGCACAGCTGTATCTTTATTACTGACTACCAGTAGGTATAGCAAAGCCTATCATAGATTTTAGATCTGTATTAGTAGTATCCTAGATATATGCTCTGAGTGCGAATGCGGTGGCAGGAGGGTGCACTTGATTCGGTTGCCAGTGAGTTTATCAGAAGAATACCTGGCTACAGTACACGTCAGTTGAGTGCTGTCGCTCTGCGCACTTGTTTGTCTTAATCTAGTATATATAACCAATTCAAACAAATTCACTCAGATGGAATCTTATATAGTTGCGAAATGATAGGATGTAGTTATTGAAAGTGTTTGAAGTTAAGGTGAATCTGATTTGCTTTTCACAGGTCTAGATAAAATAGAAGCACTACAGAGTCATGAAAACGAAGACATATACAAACTAGCATATGAAATTATTGACAAGTACTTCTCTGATGATGTGAGTACTAAATCAAATGTGTTTTGTATTTGAATATAGACTTGAAAATTAGTTCTTTTATACTTTAATGGACGAATCTGTCATTATTGTAAGGTGACTGCAAAATCTAGTGATTTCAATTAAATTATTTTTTGGTTATCTAATTTAGTAGTCATTTATTCATGCGATAAAATTCTGGATAGTTCGAAACTGGAAAATTAGGGATAATTTAGACGCTGAATTGTATCTTACTACTGAAAATTCCTTGTTTAATAAAATACCACATATCACTTTCTACCTTGTCTTTGCAATTTCCAGGTATAGTCTGTAAGTGTTTAATCAACTCTAGTCTAGTTTTTCAAGTGTTCATAGTTGAATCTGGTTGTATTGTAATTATTATTAGTGCCGCTTACATAATGAGTGTATGCACTTTTTTTGCAGATTGATGAAGATCCGAACCTTGTACCGGACAGCACACAGCAAGGCTACCAATTTGATGTAAATCCTGAAATACCGAACGAGGGTTTCAAATTTTAGGTTAATCTGTATACGAAATAGACCAACGTCATTTACAGTATTTAATTTCGTGTAAAGTAATTTCGGCAAAATAACTGTAATTTTCTCGCACACAGAATCTTTCCAACATTTTTGTTTTGCCTAACCCTGTCCTTTTCAATACAGTGGTTTTATGGCAATAGCCATCTTGTGGAAGAAAAGAGTACTGACTAGCTGTTAGGTTAATATAATGTTTCGCGTTTGAAGAAAAGTTATCATGGCAGACTTTGTATGAAGCTTTAACCTTTAGCACTGTTTGCATCTCAGTGATTGAAGGTGAACGCAGTGCAGTATTCGTTCTACAGTGTTTTTTCCTGTCCGGTTAAACATTGCTAGGCTACATGTCAAACATGTGCCCTCTCATTGAAGAATCAAACACCTGTCTTGTAAATGACTCCCCATGCATAACCAGCAAACGTCGAGTTACTCGAACTGTGTTTCTAATTTGATTAGACTGCGCTTACCACCAGAGGGCATTCATCCTACGTGGTGGCGCTACTGTAAAATGTAGGTGGCGCCACTGGCGAGAGGAGACTGTTGGTGTGCATGAGTGAGCAGGATGATGGCAGCGGGGGTGTCACAGTCTTTCACGGCTGCTGTTAGTGTATGCATCCTTGTTGTCATGCCAGTTGTGCAAGAAATGATTTACACATGAGCTTCAAGGAGCGGAGAAACGCGGTGAATTCGGTGCTATCTTGCGGACATTCACCGAAGTTTTTTTTTTTTATTATTGAGTGATTCTGAAACGTGGCTGGCCATAGTGTAAATAATAGTTGAAAATCTTCGCGTTAAGCATGCGGTAAATCATTTCTTGCCACTGTGTGTAAATTGTTATAACAGGTTGATGACTTTTCAACTGTTTTTATTTAGTGATTTTTCTAATTTGTAAAATTGTATTGAATGTAGTAAACTCCTCCCAAGTGGTTAGAACAATATCAGTTTAGTATTTTTTAGTTTCTGCAATAGTTACTCGGCTTGTTATATGGTTGCTAAGTGTAAATGTTTTTGTAACAACCCTTTCCTTGACTTGATGGGGTTTTGCCACAGAATCCTGCTTTTATTTGCATTGGCGTGTTGATCCGGTGCATGAATAGGGCGTATTCTCATGTGAGTGATAAATCGTTCTATCTATCGGAACCAGGTGGCCGGTCTACCAAGTTGATAACATCGGCCAAAATGTAGGAATTAACTTGGAGCAACAGAAGCTTGGCTAGGGGCATTTTACAGAGAAAATGAGAAACGTAAGCAAACGGAAAGCTGCACCTTTGTGCCGGAATAGTGATTGTGCTAAGGAGCTGGTTTTCTTCTTTTGTTAACGTGTAGATAGTGTCTACTCGCAGAAAAGCAAGTTCCCTTGAATGTACCCTCTCCACATGAGTAAAGGTTGAGCTAGAAAAATGTCAGGTCATATGTTATTAACAAATTGATGAGTTTACAGGTTACTGATGCAATAACGGTACCTCAAATGGTACCGGCTGCTCTTTTATGCCAAACGCCAGCCATTTGTGTACTAGTGAACATTATATTGTGAGTTGATATTTTAAGACTGTTGTTTATATAGGTTGCCAATGTAAACACGATATGGCAAGGTCGAAATTTCGTTATCAAAATTGCTTCAAATGATTTATGTAACATGATCCCTATTAGGTAGGCAAAAAGGGAAATTCTGTAATTGTAAATATTGATGTCTCCGGTGTACAGCTTTACTTCGTTATATATTATACACACACACAGACAGACAGCCAGCCATGCACGCACGCACGCACACACACACGCACGCACGCGCACACACACACATTCACACTCTCATACGCACTTTTAAATCAGGTTCTTTGAAAATAGCAGTGGAATTATACTTAACAGTTTGACTTGTCTGGCAATATGCGTGCGCATGCGCTTCACATTACATGGCAGGTATGTAGTTCGTGTTGGTGTGAGACCCCATGACTGTAGGTGCATGGCATATTCAATCCACGTTATTTTGCCTTTAATGAGTTATCAGCAGGCTATTTTACCCGGCAGTTGATCCCAGGATACTTGTATTTGAGATATAGAAGTGAACATGCAAATCCTAGCCAGCAAGTGTGAGCACACAGCTTGCAAAGGCCCCGATGACTTGTTTTATATGGTTTTGTACAGTAAATGGTTTTTCTAACGCTGTATTTTTGTATTTTAAAAATGGGAGAGACGGCACTAAAATGGCCTGGTGAGCTTTTAATACCTCGGTGTAGCGTATATTATACTAATGGTGCTTCATACTAGTTGTCGCCGGCTGGGGGCGCCACCAGCCGTGCTGTGCAATAGTAGGCGGCATGGAACTACTTGGTGTAGTCTCGTCGTGTAAGTGACGGCATGTGTGCGTGTGTGTGCAGCTATGGCGAGGCTTGCTGGCCACCGCCGTGCTGCACGGAGACTGATGAACTAGTATCGCCACTACGGGAAAGGACAGACGGAGTCCGTACGAGGGTTGTGGGAGTATCGTGCTGCTGCAGTGTGAAGCTGACACAAGCGATGTCCCTGCGTGCGTGATCTGTAATGTCGGTGTAATGACGATACAAGTCGCTCGTGTGTGCGCAGGGCAGATAGGGCGTGCGCGTGACCGTTGGTGAGCTATACTCGGCGTCTACGGCAATGCTGTAGAAATGCTACGTGTTATGATGCGATGATTCGATTTTAGCAATTGCATCGATTGGTCTCGATAGGAGAAAAATTGCCAGCCTTCTAGTTGCGGCGTTCCTTTGAAACAGAATAGCAGGCTGCGTATTAAAGTGTCGTTTCTCGTATGAAGCACCAGGATCGTATTCTGATTGTAAAATACGATGTTACCAAAATGGCTAAGGATATCCTTGTCAACTTTTGGTGTTACTAACAAGCCTGTTTCAATATAAACACGATAGCTGTGCGCATAGTGAATGGGCATATAAGTCAAATGTGAAACAGGTTTGGTAGATGGCTGTACATGTGTTCATGCATATGGTAAATAATTAATAGAGTAGTAGTGTATGTTTATTTGTACCTGTCATTCGATGGGAAATTTGTATTCCTTAATAGCAGTTTGGTATAACAGCAATTTTTGCTCAAGAGCCGTTTAATGTGAAATACGCGAATCCCTGAATGTAACACAGTTAGCAAAGGCTACTCATTGATTATGGACTAAATAATTCTTATCTGTCTTTCCTACAGATTTTAGTGTTTATATATTTTATTATTGGGACTTTACTTTCAACCGTGCTCACTACTTTCTATTTGGACTGTTACACGTGTAGTAATTAACTGTACCTATTGGTCAATCATAACTATTCTACAGCGCACGTAAAAATCGTTGAGGGACGAGTCCAGAGTTAAACTGATGTAGAGCATGTGGGAGCAATGCGCGACATTGAGTGATATCGTACATCGGGCCAGCAACTTTTGCCGTCATTCGCTCATGTAATATTCATATGCCAACACGCCGTGGTTTGAACATTGGTTCGCTGATTGAAACGAGAAACTGACAAAACGTCCATATATACCTAACTAACAAAATATATGGCCAGTGAACGTAAAGCCGTAGCCCTACACCTCTGGTATGATTTACTGACTGACATATTATTATACTGAATTAAGAGTTTTGACAAAAGTTAAACTATAAATATACACAGTAGGCACAATATTCAGTTTCGAAATTTTCTGCGTTGCGAATTTAAGTGTTTAGTTCAGACGCCTAGCTGGCTGTTATGTTTAGAATTAGCAGCTATTATCTGGAGTGTATAATAGATAGATCTATATTATACAGTCTCCTGATACTATGCATCCATTCTTTCCTGAATATATAATGCAATTCTTTTCATTTACGAAAATACATAGCTATCCGTTATCTCGGATTTATAGGCATGTGGCTTGTGTGAGTTCTGTGCGCATATATAGTCACATCGTGTCACGAATGTGTCACGAATGTGTCACCCCTGTCGTCGAGGGCACGGGGTCCCAATTTATAAAAAAAACGTTTTTCATGCTAATTTCGCGACCAATAAAACGACAGTCTAGCCAGCATGAACCCCCTCCCGCTATTCTCTTCTATTATACAATAACATGTAATATCTGGAGCACGCGTGCGAGATTTTCACGCGCGCGCGTGTATGTCCAATATATTGTATGCGGTCTCTGGTTTTGGGAATAGCAAATTAAAGTTAGTCAGAATCTAATTCCAGTGTGCTCTCACGCACGCACGCACGCACGCGCATATATATCAAGAGTACATAATAGAGAGTACATAACAATTTTCATATATATATATATATATATATACATATATCACAACATGGTGTCTAGTTTCTGATCAAATTTATAACAAAAGTTGTCTTTAACACTTGTCGACAACAGCTCCAAAAATCTAAATTCGCCCCCCTATCAAGGCATTGACTGAGCCTTTTTTAAATGTTTTTTTACGCAGTTAGTCGGAATCTAATTCCAGTGTGCTCTCACTGGCGTGTGAATAACTCGTGACTGTGTTGTTACAGGAGGCCGTGTGGTTCCTTTCTAACGTGACGGCGGGCAATCAGCAACAGGTACAGAGCGTCATCGATGCAGGACTCATACAACTGATCATCCACCTGCTCGACAAAGTAAGTAAACAACTACATTTTTGACAGAAGTGAAGAAATGCCTACCCGTTATACGAGTTAATAAACTAACGTGTACTTGCACACCAACGTAAACAAAGAGTAAGTAAACGCATAGCAACTTGCGCGATGAAACTTGATGCTGGGTGGTTAACCAGGTTTGAGTAGTTGATGATTGATTTAGTAGATGGTTGCATCTGTAGAGCAACAAGGTGTGATCACCCTTTAAGTGTAATTGTTAAATTGTTAACGTTCTTGTTTATTGTTGGAATATATGATATTGTGCTTGATGAACCTTGTGCGGTTTTCTCTCTAGGGAGATTTCCAAATACAGAAGGAGGCAGCGTGGGCAGTCAGCAATCTCACCATGGGTGGAAAGAAATCACAGGTACAAACTGTCTTGCAAATTTTACGTTATCAAGGTTTTTATTCAGAAACAATACATGAGCATTCTGCTCGCAAATATTTAGTGTTGCATCCGACTTTTTGCTTATACCGTAACGATTATATTTCGACGATATTAATGTCAGCCTGTTTAATTAAGGAAAGGTTTACATTATTTTTAGAGGCCTAAAATGTTAAGCAGTGGCTTTCATGTGTTGTTGTGGGCTTTCATGATTGGTTTTTAGCTCACCTTGACATCGTCAAGCTGAGCTATTGCCATGGGTCGTCGTACGTCTGTCCGTCCGTCCGTCAACATTTGGCTACGGTCAATGATAACTCGGGAACCGTTTGACCCACATGTTTGAAATTGGGTATAGTTGTTACTGCTATGCTCCCATATTAAACGTCCTATTTTGGAGCACGCCAGTCGACGTACTTTCGAGCCACGGCAATTTGTTATCCGAAATGACAATTCGCATTAGTCAGTTGAAGTTCAACGGATTTTGCTCATTTTTGGTATGTGCATGAATAAGGGCAATGGATTTTCATATTTATTGGCAATTCTATTAGCATGTATTAATATAGACACCGACTATAAAAACAGTCTGTGGTGTCACAGCTCGCTGGTTCGTTTTACAAGATTTCATTGACAATATCTTTAATGCAAAATTGGTATTGCTCTCCACCCTGCCGATTAAAACGTCTATATTAGAGTAAGTTTTACAAACATGTCGGAACGCAGCATAACCTGTTTATTTAAAAGAACGCCATCACTAAGAAA
>NW_014577238.1:419997-421991 GCF_000485595.1 Priapulus caudatus
TTTTGCTTTTAAATGAATAAATAAGAAATACCCTTGGTCTGTAGCCCTTGGCTGGAAAGTGGTTTTGCGCAACTTCTCAGATCGTGCGCTTTGAGTGGCGCCACCGTCGTTGTAATCAAACTGTAGTCGTTAGTTTTAAAACATTAAAAAAAAATATTTCTAATGGTGATTGAACCATGAAACTTTTTATGTAGCGCAACTAGAACCTAAATTAGCTGAAAATAACCCTAGAACCTAGAGGCTACTGTTCCTTTAACCTCCACGATAGGCGGCAGCACTAGTACGATGTACGTACACACGCACGCACGCACGCGTACTTGCACACGCACGCACATACTCATGCACGCACGCAGGTGTACGTGCACACGCATGCACGCACGCACGCACGCCTACGTGCACATGCACACGCACGCACGCCTACGTGCACATGCACACGCACGCACGCCTACGTGCACATGCACACGCACGCACGCCTACGTGCACATGCACACGCGCGCACGCACTAACGTGCACCTGCACACGCGCGCACGCACGCACGTGTACTTGCACACGCACGCACACACTCATGCACACGCACGCACGTGTACGTGCACATGCATGCACGCACGCACGTACGCACGCACGTGTACGTTCACACACACGGACGCACGCACGTGTACGTGCACACGCACGCACGCACGGACGTGTACCTGCACACGCGCGCACGCACGCACGTGTACGTGCACATGCACGCACGTGTACGTGCACGCACACGCGCATGCACGCACACATGCACGCACATGTACGCACTCACGCATGCACGCACGTGTACGTGCACACGCACGCACGTATACGTGCACACGCACACACGCACGCACGTTTACATACACACGCACGCACGCATGCATAATAAATCGGTAATAATCGCTATCGGGTGTTGTCGTGTAGACGAGGCTTATGTCTCTAGTTACTTCTCTCGCCTTCTCGCTCACTCCCTCCCTATCTGTGACTCTCTCCCTTTCTTTTTCTCTCTTTCTTGTGCGCGATATATATATATATATAGTGAGGAAGTAGAAGAACGGAGAGAGGCGAGTATATATTATATAATATGTCTACTTCTTTTGTAATTAAACAATTAAACCTGTGCCCCGCGCATCCCGCATTTCGTATTGACTTTTAGGTCGCAGTATCAATATAATATATATATATATTACTAGCGGGATACCCGGCGTTGCCCGGGGAAATCAGTGGCGTTACTCAGTTGGTGACCGCTTGGTTGAAAGGAAAATACCCAAAAAAATCGAACTATTTATCTATCCATGCATCCATCCATGCATCCATCCATCGATCCATGCATCCATCCATCCATGCCATTCCATCCCATCCCATCCCATCCCATCCCATCCCATCCCATCCCATCGCACCGCATCCCATCCCATCGCATCCCATGCCATGCCATGCCATGTCATTGCACCGCACCCCATCCCATGCCATGCCATGCCATGCCATGCCATGCCATGCCATGCCATGCCATGCCATCCCATCCCATCCTATCCCATCCCAAACAGTAAAAAATAATAAAAATAAAAATATAAGAAATAAAAAATAAAAATAATTAATTCAATAAATTCATAAATTAAAAAAGAGGTAGGTAAAGGGAAAAAGGGGCGAAAATGTTGCCCAGCTGGGACTCGAACGAGTAATCTCGGTGTGGTAGACGAATGTCCTAGCAATTACGCCATTGCTCCAATTATGTTATACGCATCTGACATATCTGTGTTGCACGGCGTGTACGCACCGCCATCTATTGATGAATAGAATTTTTATAAAATTTTTAACTTTTTAACCTTTTTGAATTTTTTTTTGTCTAGGAACACTCCCCGGGTATAACAGATGGCCCTGTGAAAATTGCATCCAGATCGCTTGGGCGGTTTGGCCGCCTATAGGGAAGATACATACATAGATACATACGAACTCAAATATATATTAGATATAGGATGTAACGTAGATGTAAC
>NW_014577238.1:422836-427113 GCF_000485595.1 Priapulus caudatus
TCTACCGTACTCTCTCTCTCTCTCTCTCTCTCTCTCTCTCTCTCTCTCTCTCTCTCTCTCTCTCTCTCTCTCTCTCTCTCTCTCTCTCTCTCTCTCTCTCTCTCTCTCTCTCTCTCTCTCTCTCTCTCTCTCTCTCTCTCTCTGTGGCACGGGGAACGCTTGCAGACAGCACGAAATAATCTGGCACTCCACGGGTGAATTGGAGCAGGCTTGCAGGCGAAAGACATGATACGGGGTGTGGCCGACATGAAATACTTGTTTATCACACGGAATGCCAGATTTGACACGAAACACTTGCTGCTCGAGATAGCACGGAACGATCAACATGACATGAAATGTTTGCCGACAACACAGAACACTCGAGGTGATGCGAAATGCTTGCAGACAACACAGAATCCTTGTAGATGACACAGAATGCCTGTAAACAACACGGAATCCTTGTAGAAAACACGGAATGCTTGAAGTGACGTGGAATGCTTGGAGACAGTGCTGAACACTTACAGATGGCACGGATGAAGTTTCTGCTGTGGATCGGGAAGTCTGGCGATGCTGCGGAGATGGAATAGGCAATACAGCATGCGGTCGACCGATGTGGTTCACCCCCGGCTATTTCACTCACGCAGCCACTGCCTCGAGTCACCAACAGCGTCAGCGATATTGTTTGCCTTTCTATATTAATATCGCTAGACGGATGTGCAGATGGAGACATGAGATAGAGGGGGACATGGAAGGAGGGTCGATTCCCCGCAACACTGACTCTATGAGATTGTAAATTTGTATATACATTTTTATGGAATGGTTTCAGATGTGTGTGTGTGCGTGTGCGTGTGCGTGTGCGTGTGCGTGTGCGTGTGCGTGTGTGCGTGTGTGAGCTAGAATAAATAAAGACAAGAAAAAGACAAAGGAAGGAATTAAGTAGACAGGAGGAAAGGCAGTCTAGCATTTAATTTTTGGTAACATTAATCTTGAGAAATAGAGGTCGCTAGTAGCTAGTATGACGTGAACCTATATATACCGGCTGATTGCACCTACTCTGGTCGTTTTCCCGCCAACTCACCGGATGCGCCTCTTGTAAGTATACATACGCGCGATAACATCACTTACTACGTCAATACTGTTAGATTAAGATTTTACAAGATATAGATTGAAAATGAAATACAACTCTTTGTTCTTTCTCTGTAAACGATTGTTCGATTAAGATTGTACAAGATTATTATATTAAGTTAAATATATAAATGTTTCAGACGTTTTTCGTTAACCTGTTTGCTTCAATTCGTCAATTGTTCGTCGTCGTCTTTTTCTTGTTTTCAGTATGGGCAGTCATCGACGTGGTAGTTAATTGGTGCACGATGGAGTTGCAATTTCAGGTAAGAACATCACACTACTTTGCGAGTATTAATTGTGGAAGGTTGAAAATGAAAAACGAATCTATATTATTTCTTTGTAAACGCTTGTTCTATGTAAGATTTTACAAGATACAGAGGGTTAAATATATAACTACTCCAGAAGTTATCGTTTTTAGTTAATCTATGTTTGCTTCAATTCAGAAATTTTGTCAATTGTTTGTCGTCGCATTTTTATTGTTTTCAGTACATCATGGGGCCGTACATCATTCAGTAGGTACATCATTCATTCATTACGGACAGTCACCGATGCGATAGTTCATGGAGTTTCAATTGAAGGTAAACATTTTACACAAATTTACGAGTATTAATTGTAAAGCATTCGAGTAGTAAGTAGCTTGAAAAGGAAATGGAAATCTCTATTCTTTCTTCATAAACGCCCGGGCGTGAAGGGGTTAGGTACCGTTTAGTAAAAACTACCGTGTCGTGTAGTTTATACTAAATTCGAACTAAATTGTAAAGTGTAAGTTGTAAAGTACAGTTTTTAAAACGTATCTGGTGATCAATGGCTGCCCGAGAAGTTCTACGTCACCTTCACAACATGAGTAGGTAACTCGAGAAAATCACGTGATAAAAATGGCTTTATTCGATACCTGTAGTACACTCGAATTATTAAAGACCGGATATAAAACACTTACGCAGACGCACGTACACGCGAAAGCACGCACGAACACACACACGCGCGCGCGCACGTACATGCACGCACGGACGCACACACACACGCACACACACGCACACACACGCACGCGCACGCACACACACACGCACACACACGTACACACGTACACACGCGCGCACACACACGCACACATACATACACACCCACACGCACGCACACACACGCACACATATATACACACACACGCACACACACACACACACACACACACACACACACACACACACCACATGCCAACACAGCGCGCGCGCAGCGCAGCATGAGCGCGAGCGTTTGATTCGTTTAGTCTGCGGTTAATTAAGGGAACTGTTTTTCTCCAATATGCAAAATTATGGCAGACACTGGAAACTTTGCCCCGTTTAGAGAATATAACTGCCTCAAACGTTGTTTTCAATGCCAGAGACGTGACGTAGGAAGGAAAATGGCGCCAGCCTAAAATTACAAGTTTAAGTAAGGTTAATTGTGATGTAGTTCGAATATTAATGTCTATACAATGGATTCAGTACTTAATGGGACAGAAATTACGCTACATTGTGTTCCAAATGCAGACGTGATTTTTTTCTTGTGCCTCGCAGTTGTTCATTTACAGTGTCAAGTATAGAGAGAAAAAGTGTTAACGGGAGTTCCTACAACCTTGATTACAGCTCACTTCACAACACGCAGTGTGGTAACTCGATGATAAAACAACGGATGATGAAGAATGGCTTCATTCTATACAGTACACTCGATTATTAAAGTCCGGAGATAAACCTTATGCAGACGCACGGCAGCACGCTTAAAGAAAGCCAGCACGAAAAGAAAGACACACGAACACACACAGCACAACACACACAGCACACACATACACACACACACACAACACACACACACACACACACACGACGGCACGGACGCACGCACCACACACACACGGGGGGGGACCATGCGCGCGCAGGCCGCGCACGGACACACACACAGCACGCAACGCACAACGCACACGCACGACGCACCCGCACACGCACACGGCACACGTCACACGCAGCACGGCACGCGCGACGCGCATAACGCGCACACGCGCAGCACACATACACGCGACACATACACATAGGCACACACACACGAATCCACACACACCAACCACACACAACACACACATGAGCATGAAACGCATCTCTCGCAGATGCGCCAGCGACGCAGCGCACAGCTCATGCAAGCACATAACAACATGCAAAGAAGGCACGCAGTCACACAGCTTGGCAAACGGCACACACGAGCACACAAACGCGGCGCATATCGCACACGCGACACGAAGCATGTTTCGAATCGCGCAAGTTAACGCGTACTGTTCATTGTGTCTCTTATATGAGTATTTGCAGACAGGGGGAAGCAGCAGTATTTGAGGGGGGCGGGCTTTCCCCAGTATTATGTAGGCCTCCTGCGTTTTTGTCATGACCATGACTCGGGGGTGGGGGGAGGGTAGAAGAAGTGACTACTGTCCCTAAATTTTTGATGATAAAACTATATATACATACTGATTAAATGTCATATAGAAAAATGGTGCAAGTTGATGGCAAGTAAATTCGTGTAAATGTTAATATAAATATCGATAAATACGCAGTAATATAATAGAGGGTAAATTAACCGCTTCAGGCTTTAATTCTAGCCTACATGGCGTTTATTTGTTCTTGAACCGTTTATGTATCACCGTTGTCACAGCGGAATTTGCTTCGGGCTTCAATAACTTGTTCAAGTTACGCGCACCGGGTTATTCACTTAATATGTCAGTGTGTCAAGGTCATGTGTAACTCGATTCGTTTATCCTCCCCTCACCCCCACATGTTCAGGTCACGAAAGGATCTGCTAAGGAGAACAATCATGGGTGGGAAGGTGGCTCTGCTTTTGATTTTATAGTCAGGATTCCAGCGAAGAAGAAAGCAGTAGCATTTTAATCTTTGGCTAAAATAATTTTTTTTTTCAACCAACAAAATTAGTAATAAAATGTATTATATCACCATTTTGATCCTTCACACCCCGCTTACGTACGTGGCGCACGCAGTTTATAAATCGTGAATAAATTCAACGATAGTTTTGATCGTTGTTCAGGGTCTGCGGTTAGCTAGGCGTACTGGTTCATATGTGTCGTCAGTTCTATGAGATTTGCATACAGGGGGAGCCTTCGTTTTTTGTAATGAAGCATTGACTCGGGGGGGGGGGTG
>NW_014577239.1:0-10738 GCF_000485595.1 Priapulus caudatus
TTATAACCGTAGCAACAGACCTCAGATGAGCCCAGACGCTATGCGGCTCTTGTTAAAATTATAACAAAATATTGGAACTGAGCTAAATATAAACTTTTCTATTGTGGATCAATGACACTGCTTTGCTGACTAATGAACAAGTGGGACACAACACAACTATTCTAAATGTCGCACAGGAATAACCAGTATGTGTTGAATCCACAATTACTTGCTCTGGTTTTCAATTTATGTATGTCATTCGTTATATGTTACCAGACTTATGAAGTCAGTATAAAACACAATAGTTACTATTACTTGCTTTGTGTTCATATAGCTACTCATTAAATATGCAATGTAGCATATGGTTAGGAATATATGCCAGTTGTTGGGTTGCTAAGTGAGTTAAAATTCAATTCAATTCAATTTTTGTTTCAGGGAAAACCACCCATACGATGTCTGTGAAGTCATATCTACACCAGTAAGCACGATTTTATACGAAAACGAGGATTACCTGTATTAGAAGCTGGTAAACCTGTATCAGATACTGATCATGCAGTTGATAATTCTGCTGATGAAGCTATTGTGTGTGTATGTGCATGCATGCGTGCGTGCATCTGTGTGTGTGCCTGTGCCTGCGTGCATGTGTGCATATATGTTTTAACTCTATATATTAAAATGTTTGACAATTCTTTATGCTACAGATTACAACTGGAAACCATGCTTATCTTGATTGGATTAGTGAAATTGTGCCGGAGAAGTAAGAAAGAAGACGACAGTAGAGAACATAGCTATTGAAACTGAAACAGCCACCATCGCACGGAGACCAGTTTTTAATAGGGATTGAAATTTATCACAGATTATAACTATACCCTTTTTTTCTCAGAATAGATTCCTCGATTATCCATAAACGATATCATGAACATATTGTGCTGTACAGCCAAATGCCAGTAGAATAAAATGGAGTATATTTTGCAGAAGTTGACCCCTTAAATAATATCAGCTTTTATATTAAAACACGTGTTCTTTTCATGTATTATTGCAATTGTTTTATTATCTAAGATTTCCTGACTCGTACACCTTGTTCGTTACTCTGTTTATAGACCAGAAAGTTTAGAAAAATGCCACCATTTAATTTACTTTCTAATTCTATTGAACAATTAAGTTCTAAAGAAATAAACATGGATGCTTATTGCTCCAGGACACATCATTACAATTGCTAGTGTATGTTACCATGCCACAATTATTAGTATTTACAAAAACTAAAATACTTCTGTGAAATATCTGTTAATATATACATATACCTAAAAGTATTTTTCTGATGATCAATTATAAAATTGTAAAAAATATTATATTATTTACTTATGTCCTTAGTATCATAATTAATAAAGTGCCATCACATCTCGTGTAATTGACAAAGTACGTTTCTGAGTTTAAACATGGCCATTATATTGTGGTGCTTGTAGATATTGTATTTGTTTAATTTGAGACAGAAGATGATAAACTACAAGGCAGGCTACGAAAACCATCCTTGGTTCTGTTTCACTAATTTCGAAATCACTTTTTATGAATGCCATTAAATTTACCATTACATAGTATTAATAAAATGAACATTTTCGCTTAGCATTTCAATGAACATCTACCAAATAAGGTCCAGTTATATCTAGTAAACTGGTTTAACAAACTGAGTGATTAAGGCTTCAACAGGAGCTTTCCCAAATGTCCCGAGGACAACATCACCTCATGATGAGCTTCTTCTGTCTCCTCAAGGGGATAAATGTGTTTAATAACTGGGTTAACCCACCCTTCCTCAATACCAGCTACCAGTGCCTTCCCGATAGATGCCCACTCCTCCTGTAAAGAAGAGAAAATCAGGTTGTTAGGGCATCACTTATACATGAGGAAAATGGAGGAATCAAAATTTTCTGGGGGAGGACCCGCATACCCCCGCCTGTTTCTTACCACCCACCTCGAAAACCTGCATTGGCCACTGTCGAGCGTAACAAATTAAGCACCCCCACTTCAAAAATCGTTCCGCGGCGCCTGTAGAGTACTGCTAACAAAGATTATGATTATGAATATTTGTATGCATATCAAAAGTCAAATTTGAGTTCATCTGACAGCGGAGTAGATAGCGGGGGGATGGGGGTATATCCCTCCACACTTATTGAGGTGGGGTGGCTTTCATCCCCCCTACTTTCAGGAAGAAAATGGGGAAAAATTTAATATTTTACAGACAATAAATACTGGATATTTATCTACAAATCCGTCATCGCTATTCATACTCTCCTAATGTATTATTACAGAAATGTAATGTGACATACATCTACTGTAAAATGGCTGTAACTCGTTCCAAGAATGACATTATTTTACTGAAACTGACGGTTAATTTTGGACGCATTCCCCATATACGATTTTTTTTTCAAAATCCCTAAAGTCTTATCACTGCTCACGAAAGTTAAATCCTTGCTTTATTAGCTCATCTGACATAGTCAGATGCAGCTTGTAGAATCGCATGATTGTCCGTGCGTGCGTGCGTGCGTCCGTCAAGCAGTTTTGGCTAACAAGTCTAAACGGCTGCGACGTACGGATTCGAATAGTCAGGACGTAGGGGGGTATCGAAACTGAGTTGGGATGTCGAAGCTGGGGGGTCGAAGGTCAAAGGTCAAGAGGTGTACAAGAAAGGGGGAAGGCATTCCGCTCCTTAACTTAAGGTATAGGGAGGAAATGGCAGAATTGGCGGGCACAAATCTAAACGGCTCGACGCTATGCTCTTAATATTCGGTGTATTAGTGTGATGGGCAGGAAACGCGCATGCACCAGTGCGAAATTGGAGTCACAGGTCAAAGGGGTCAGTGGGGAAAAGTCACATATGCTAGACATTTTCTGAGGAATGGGCCTAACGTCAGAGTGAAAAAGCTTTTTTGATTCAAGGCGCTCACCTACCATTTTATCACTTTATTGAAAGACCATGAAATGTGCTTTGCGCGCTGACTGTGCGATAGAGTAAGTGTCTGATAAGCGGCTTTGACGCCTCAAAGAGGAGAGGTGCAACACGCGATTTGTTAACTGTTAACAAAGGACTGAACTGCTTTTGGCTAGTAGAACCCCTCCACCCCACTCACGCCTCCCAACCACCCACCACTACGCTCACGCTCAACCGCAATATCCATGATAACATGTTAATATAGTGAAGTGATTAAAGTTAGCACAGCTGTATCTTTATTACTGTTACCTACCGTATAGCTAAAGCCTATCGATAGATTTTAAAGCATCTGTATTAGTAGTATCCTAGATATATGAGGGGGTCCATGCCCCCCCGCTTTGCATGCCGAATACTCTCTAATTTTCAGTGGCATGCTGGAATCTCCATAATTTGGGCTTGGCATCTGGAAATACTATTTTAACCCTGCAGCCAGCAGCCGCGAATAATACATAAGCAAAAGTAACGCAATAGTCCAATACACAACATTTATAACCTTTATTCATGCAGCACTATTTATTAGGTAAGCAATAAATACATCTTTAATGTCATGGCTATGTTAGAGGCAAATAATTGAAGAAAAGGTACAAGACGTTTTATCCCAGAAAGTTGGCAATCTGCTGTTGAATTTTGATTTGCCTTGCCTGTCCTGCTTCTGGGTTGTGTGATCTACTACTGGTAGTACCAAGGGGCGGACGGCCAAGTTAATTTCAAAAAGAGGGGGCCACCAAATGAGCAAGTATATAGTGAAATGTGGGGGATGATACGGCGAGAGAGCGAGGCGACAAGTCCGAGCGAGCGGAAGGCCGGAGTGAGGGTGGGCAGGGCGTGTAGCAGGATTTTGGACAAGGGGGAAGGGTCTACCGGTACCACATACTACGAGCAGCGCGCAAAGGGGGGTCTGGGGTAAAAAATTTTAAACTTAGACGGGCCCTCAGATGGCGTTTTCTGCGGCGAGCAGGGGGGTCCGGACGCGCCTGGACGCCTGTAAGCAGAGCCGCCGGCCCGCCTAGGGGGAGCTTTTGGCACTTTTTATGCTTAAAATGGTGGCAATCTGGTGCCATACTGTAGTGGTATTTTTTAACATCATATTGGCAGCAATCATTTAATAGTGATAAATTTGATGCAGTGGCGTGAACCAGCCTTTCGTATGGGGGCAGGGGGGGGGGGGAGGCGCCAAAGAACCCCGTTCCCCCCCCAAAAATGTACCGCGAGTAAATCTACATTAGCCCTGAATGTTTAAACCTATATATTTCTGACATGATCATGGGTATTACAGAACGTACACTTCCAATATCAAATAACTATTGGGGCAGTCCGTTAGATAAAAATATGGCAATTTAAAAAAAAAAAATGCTTGTGATAACTCGAATATATTTGCCAGACTTGAAAAGAATGTTTGTATAGTATGAGGTATGTCATTACAGAAGCAAAATAAAATTAGAGCTTTCTTCCTAATGAAACTCATCGGTTACATACATGTATGACATATAACAGTTGCAGGCAGAATATATGCTGCTAACAATGTAAAAATCAAATTTCTTGTATGACTCTGAGATGTTTTCATTGGCAGGAAATTCAGAGAATGACTGACATAATTTGAATAGTTATGATAAACATGAAAAACATGGGTCAGAATGTCACATATTCTGACTGGAACTCATCTTGTAAGCCTATTTACAACCATTGAAATTGAGAAAAATTAATTTTGTAATTTTTGTAGATTTTGTAATTATTTTTTAATAAATGTAATTTGTTATTTTTTTTTTGGTTTTAAAAAAGGGGGGGCACGGGCCGATGTGCCGCCCATCTAATCCGCCCTGGGTAGTATATATATTTGCGGCTCTTCAACACTTCATCAGCAGCAAAAAGCGCAGGTAAATGGCCGCCTAAATCAGTCGCCAGAATGCAACAAACAACACGACAAGGGGCATAAGTTCCGGTTGTATACATTCATTAAGGATTAGACTGGTAGGCACCGACTGGATTCGACTGATTCCCGTCTGTTCGCAGATCCTACGTGCGGGGAAGTCTGCCGTTTCCAGTTTAGGCAGGGTAAATAGATCCAACAATTTATTAAAAAATGGGCAGGAAAAGTTCAGGAAAAAAACAGCAATCTCGGCGATTATACGTAATGGCAATTATTTGCGCGTACGGAATACCGTTATACTGTCAGTGCGGCCGCGTACGGCGTCCGCGCACCTGCGCGTACGGAATACTGGCTCTCAAATAGGCCGGAATGCCGGCTTAGCGAAAAGGGCATTGAACCCCGTCATATATGGCTCTGGGCGCGAACGCGGTGGCGAGGGCGGGCACTTGATTTCGTTTGCCAGGCAGTTTTATGCAGAAGAATAGCCGCGGCTACAGTACACGTCAGTTGAGGCGTTGTCGCTGCTGGCGGCATTACTTGTTTCAGAATTAGAATAGACGGCTATGAGAGTTGGGATATTGAAGTTTTCACGGGATTGAATGGGAAAATTCAATATTCAATGCTCACTTTTTTTTGGGGGATGGGGGTGCTGAGACCCGACCGGAAGTATATTCCCGATTTTGTATAAGGGGTGAAAATATGCACTTTTTGGTTCAGATCTGGTTGTTTTTCTCATATTTTTTTGCAGTTTTAACGTTCTCAGTAAAATATACGTTTTATCAACATTTCAGGGGGAGGTGATTTCAGTGCTGTACGACGTAGTTGTCAACGGGGGTTTGGTAGCACGGGGCGGTCGCCCCCCCCCCTAGAATTTTCAGGGCAAAGGTATTTTAGCCTAGGTATGTCTGCACTGGTAACCCCAGTGAGGACATGTACATAGCACAGATTTGGTAGTAAGTATTTTAGTCTTTGGTGTCCCCAAAGGTAAAAATACTCAACTCGACAGTGATGTTATTGTGATGAAGATTGTTTAATAGATTATTACAAAAGATACCTGAAAAGACTCACAATAAGAATCTTTATTATTGGTGTTACCGTGTATATTTAAACCTTGGACTGTCCTTAACAACATACATTCGTCTTTATAATTTATTGTAACATAATAAGTTTTTAAACAGTCAAACAGCAAAACAACGAAATGATAGGGTTTCCTTGTTTTTTACCTGCCACACATTATGTCCATAACAATTTAGCATGTGACGCTCCACAAGGAGATCTAGATACAATTGCACACTGGCTAGTAACCTTGTGAAAATATAATTTTTGACCCACAAAATGGGTAAAACACTAGTCCACCACAATGCAGCATTGGTAAATGTATGTTAAGAAAGGTCACGGTTGAGATGGGAACCAAAAATGTAGATTTTGATTGTAGAAGACTGATTTAGAAGTACATTTTTAGTATTAAAATATTTTTGTCAAAATTCAAGCCAATGCATTAACTTTCAGTGAAATTTCACTGTTAAAAAGTAAAGGTGAAACATACGAACAAGTAATCAAGGATGCATAGTACCGTACCTTGGAAGTGTTTGCGAGTGCCATGCCTGTGATAGTACTCTCCTTAGCCATTGTCAGACGAGGTGCAATGGTGACATTACCCCTGCTCCCTATCACCTACAGCAACAGCAATGAATGACGTGTTACCAAGTGAGTGAGTTAGTGAGTGGGGTGGGTTGTTGGTTGTTTGGGTGGGTGGGTTGGTGGGTGAGCAAGTGAGTTGAGTGAGTGGGTGAGCAAGTGAGTTGAGTGAGTGAGTGAGTAAGTCAGTCAGTCAGTCATGATAGAGCAAGCAACTGAGTGTCCACGTGAATAAGAAAGTGAGTAAGTGACCGAGTAGGCGGGTGAGTGAGTGCGTCGATGCGCCAATGATTGAATGATGAAGCCACTAAACACGACTTTTCACTTCGTTGTCTCTAATGTAGTCCGTATCTGTATTATCCCCCACATACGATTGTGTAGAATGGTTCTGAGCAGCCACCGTACCATAACGAGTATGAAACCTACCACAATTCTACCAGCATAAGCCATCATTTTCAGATCATGTTCCAGGTTGACATTCGCTAGCATTTCAAGGATGACATCAACACCCCTGCCATCTGTTGCATCCTGTAACACATTCATGTACAACCACATATATCCGACTATCTAACTCACAGCCTAATTTTAACACCTGTCAAGCCAGTATTTACTCTACAGTCCAATTGGAGCAGTGGGCTGTCTGTTATACCTAACTATACAGCTACTTGCTGTCACCACTGCATGCTTTATCCACACTGACACATCTTACAAAACATTGCAATCTTTATGAAAACCACAGAAGCTGTACTAACCATCATATCTTGCAAATAATCTTTCTCGCGGTGATTGAAAACATGATCGGCTCCATTCTTTTTCACAAGTTCCATACCGGGTAGCGTTCCAGCTGTAGCAAGAATCTTCATGGATTTCCCACGAGCAATTTGCAATGCAGCTAACCCAACCTGATGGAGAAATAGACAGATAGATAACATACTGACATAGTTAATAAAATTACAAATTAAATAACATACACAAAGACCTTCAAATTAGGATTTTGTATCAGGATCTGTAGTAAACTATGTGAATATGAGGAAAACAATATTGCAATGTTTAACTCTTCATCTATGTACCTTCACCTAGAATATCATTAACATTTGCATACTATACATATGATAAATATGAACATGTTTTTAAAGCATCCACCCAAACTTGAAATATTTAGCAATAGTAGATTCTACATATTGGTAAAATATACAGACTATAAAATCACCAATAACATAGAAGTGAGTGAGTGCTACATGCACGTGCAGTGCTTACCTTGCAAAAGGGTTGTAAATGGAGCGTTACATTGCAGGATGTATTATACTTACAGCTCCACTTCCACCATGCACCAACACAGTGTCTCCTGCCTTAGCATTTGCCCTAAGGTATAGAAAATATTTTAATACTAACAAGAGCCGCAGAGCGTCTGGGCTCATCTGGGGTCTGTTGCTACGGTTATGAACGTACAATTTCAGTCGTGCTCGTAGTGACACATTGTTCAGGTCGCAGATATGGGGCAAGATACGCAGTGGCGTACAGCATCATTGTATGACAGCGGCGCCTGCACTATCTCCCCCGCCCATGCGATTTTGTTAATTTTATAATATGCATGGCTTGCCTTTCACTTCGAGATTTGTTGTCATAGATTTCACAGCTATCTAATTTTATCTATCCTATAATAGATTTCAACATATTAGCATGGATGCTCCAAGTATAAATTAGAGGGGGCGGGAGTCCTTCCCGCCCCGGGCAGACGCGACGACCGAACCGCCCACCCACCGACCGCCCGCCGACACGCACCCACACCCGCAGCCACCGCACCCCCCAGCATCGCCCACGCGCACACCGGCGCACGCGCGCGCTCCCCCGCCCCAGGCCCACCGCCCACGCCCGAGGAGTCCCCCCACGAGCGCCCAGACCCCCATCTCGAGCGCGCCAGGCAAGGAAGGCCCCGTCACAACGACCCATCGCTCGCCCCCACCGCGCCTTCGACACCGACTCCCAGTTTTTCTGAATTTTGGTCTCCTGCTTCTCCTCATTCTATCTCTCTCTTTACTTTCTCTGCTACTTTGCTTTTGTTTTCCCTGTGTGATCCCCAGCCTCCGCTGCGCGCCACTGCAATTCCCCACCTCGCCTGCCCTCCCCCTGCTCGCCTACTTCACTCGCCGCTTGCACTCTCAGCTTCCACCGCCCTTTTACCTGCCCATCTCCCTATTCTTCCCCTGCCTATCGACCTCCCTCCGCGCTGCCTGCCCAGCCTCCCATCGCCTTGGCACACGGCATCTCGCACGACCTAATGTAACGCGCCGGTTTCCCGGGGCTTCGCGATACACACGTATCAGCGCTTTTTTCCTGTCCACCGTCTCAATTTACTGACTCTCTCCGTCTCTCTTTATCGTTAGACTCCTTCTGCTCTCTCTCTCTTGAATTATATAAAAAAATTTTAAAAACCGCAGCGATGATGGGCCTTTTAGCAGTGCCCTCAATCCACCCCCGCCCCGCGCCCTGCAGCCCCAACGCTCTAATATTTTCTATGTAAAGCTTATGTTCGCATAAGCTGGTAAATGGAATACGCACGGCCAATAGCTTACATGAGTAATATGTTAAATTTCAGATGAAAGTAAATATTATATATTATACTGGTGGTCGTTATTATCTAATTGGTTTAAAGTGCTTACGGCAACAAATTTCTACAGCCACCGATCAGTAGTTACATTGTGTGTTATTTGTAGGGCAAAATAAAATGTATGAAAAATACAATTAAGTGTTTCTGTTAGCTTTTTATGGCTTATATACGCTTCTTTATATGCCCGCCTAATTTGGCGTGAAAACAGAGAGACGCCAGTATCTGACAGTACTGGGGGAATAGTGTTAGACAACAGAAATTTACCAAATGCGTCATAGATTTTTGCAAATTTACCAACGTAAAAACATTTTTATGCAGGTGAGAGTTTGAGGAATATATTATAGTAAGCGTTAGTTCTTACTTTTAATGTAAAAAAATGGCAATTTTTTTTTAGCAAAATTTTACAGATAGAAAATTCCCTGACGTAGTCCTTTAACAAAGTTACATGAGATAAAATCTAAATTTTAAACTAGGTCCTAATTAGTTGCCCGAGATGGCGGCGTGCAAGTGTAATCAATAATTCCAAGATGGGTAAAATCTGGCCCTCATTCCGAAATGGCTTTACAGTAGAGTACAGGCTAAAATCCCCCCCCCAAGTGAAAGTATATTCAGGCAGGCAATAATTTGAAAGTGTGCTGTGAGTTAATCAGCTGTGAGTTTAAAGCACGTGCATTGAGCAGGTTGGCAGGCAACAATTATGATAGAAGCGGGCGCGGGAGGGGGGTGTTTTTGGCCTCATGCGAGCATTCCAGCTGATTCATCATTCAGGGCCTTCAGGCCCAGGGGGGCAGGGTGGGCTATAAGACAGACTGCTTTAGAAAATGATATGATTTAAGGAGGCGTAAACCTTGTTGCAACAAGCATTTTGGCCTTTGCAAGTTAAACTGTGCAACTGTAGGCCTCAACATTGACACAAGTATGGGCTGCTATATAATAGCAAAAGGCAGTTCAGTCGCTTGTTAACAAGTCCAACAAATCAAATGTTAAAAAAAAAAACAAAAAAAAAAAAAAAGAAAAAAAAAAAACAAAAACAAAAAAAAAAAAAAAAAAAAAAAAAAAAAAAAAAAAAAAAAAAAAAAAAAAAAAAAAAAAAAAAAGAAAAAAAAAAAAAAAAAAAGAAAAAAAAAAAAGAAAAAAAAAAAAAAAAAAAAAGAAAAAAAAAAAAAAAAAAAAAAAAAAAAAAAAAAAAAAAAAAAAAAAAAAAAAAAAAAAAAAAAAAAAAAAAAAAAAAAAAAAAAAAAAAAAAAAAACCCTGCCTCTTGAGGTCAAAGGTTATCCGATACTTACTCTTCGCATGTTCCAGCTGGAAGGCATATTTCATGGTTCCTTTCAATAAAGCCACTAAAAATGGGGCTAGGTCAGCGGCTGAAACAAAAAAGTTTTCATTCGTCCGTCAGACGCATGTCCTCCCGAAAAATGTCTAAAATCTGCTCCTGTGCCTATTGAGCCTTTGATGCCTGTGACCATCGCAATTTCGGCACAGTGATGGCTTTTTGCCTACCATGAATGCTATAGCACCGACTATCACGAGCGCTAGGTCGAGGCGTTTTAGATTGTGGCCGGCATTCTGCAATTTCTCGCCTATACCTTAAGTTAAAGGATGTGAATGTTCGCCCCTTCTTTTAGCAGCCTCTTGACGCTTTGAGCCGTTGACACCGCTTTA
>NW_014577239.1:10763-18484 GCF_000485595.1 Priapulus caudatus
AAAGTTTTTGGAGCGATTGTTTTCTGAGGACATGGTCTGACTGTCTAAAATCTGCCCTGGGCACAGCACAAATCTTAACCGCTCGACGTACGGTCACGATATTCGGGACGTGGGGGGGTAATCCTAAAACGAGTTGGGATGTCGAAGCTGGGGGTCAACGGTCAAAGGTCAAGAGGTGTAAAAGAAGGGGGAACATTCACTCCTTAACTTAAGGTATAGGGAGGAAATGCAGAATTGCGGCACAAATCTAAACGGCTCGACCTAGGCTCGTGATAGTCGGTGTATAGCATCATGGTAGGAAAAGCCATCACTGTGCCGAAATTGGAGGTCACAGATCAAAGGTCAAGTCCGTCCGTCCGTCAACAGTTGGGGACGGACGCTCGGACGAACGGACGGACGATCATGCGATTCTACAAGCTGCATCTGACTATGTCAGATGAGCTAAAAATTCTTAGGATGCGCAAAATAAAGTTAGTTATAGAATATAGATTGCTATGTTATACATAAATATGATTGTAGTAGCACTTTATGGTAGCGCAAGGCTAACCTTATTTAAAACAAACATTCAAACTGTAATCTACCCACCATTATTGAAATTGTAGGATTCATCTATAAATATAAGAAGAAAAATAATAACAGGAGTAAATAATCTCAAAGAAGTGTGAAATGAATATTCCTGTGTTTGTATCCATTTTCCACTTCAAATTTTTGAATAAATAAAAACAAAAATGTTCTTGAGTTTATTTTGTACCTTTATCGATCGGCTAGCCTGTATTGAAATCAGTTTATAGCTATTTACTGTCATATTGCTGTAAATTGTATTCAAACATGGTGTTGATTCAGAGGCTTCCTGCATGTTTTGACATCTATGTGGACATATTTAACTTTGAGTAGCGATACTAGCGACAACTGCTCCTGTCCTCCATATGCGACTCAGCAGGGATGTGCGACGCCCAGTGCCCTAAACATGTAGTAGGTACATGCAAGTAATCAAAGGCCGTACGTACACAATCGCACTGTGTTTGCAGGCAAACATGTCTTACTAATCTGTAGATGCATTGCAAACTAATGAAATAAGTGATTGATGATATTTCTCGCTCGCGAGATCATAACGTTACAATCCCTTCCGAGTCGCATGTGAAGGATTGAAGCATTTGTTGCTGGTATCACTCAACAAAATACACCTATAATATAGATGTGACAAAAAAGCTACGAAATAGGCTGAAAGTCAAATAAATTCTTGTTTTTATTTATGGCAATAGATGAAGTGGAAAATGCGTAAAAACGTGGAAATATACGTGTGAAACTATTTTGAGATTATTTACTCCTGATAATAACAGTTATGGCAGTCTTACTTGATCATCAATGCTCTGTATGCTGTAAAGTACGGGATACCGAGTGCTGCCCCCATTTCATAGCTCAGATTCCGGGACAGTGGAAAGGTGTGTGTATCATCAGAGAGTGCGTACTCGGCATAGGTGCCTGTTATTGCCATGGTGCAGAACACGCGATCTCCTTTCTACGGCAAATAAACAATAGCTTCATTGTTACCAATGAAACATAGACAGACAGCAATATATGTGAAGGCCTTTCCAAGTCATTTATTTTCCTCTAAAAATATACACTAAACTAATTACTCAACAAACGAATTCTACAGGCTCATCAATGAGCTTCCATCTACAAGTAAAGCTGAGAGGGTCTATGTCCCCCAGGGTACTGCCGGAACGTACCCTGGTACTATCTAATAAGGCTGAGAGGGTCTATGTCCCCCAGGGTACTGCCGGAACGTACCCTGGTACTATCTAATATGCCGGACCGTACCTCGCCTACTCCACTAACGAGTCTAGAAAGTCGCCTATGCCTACTGAGTACTCCCTAACCCTAACCATATCAGATAGTTACCAGGGTGCGTTCCGGTATACCGGACCGTACCCAGGGTACGTTCCGGCAGTACCCTGGGGGACATAGACCCTATGAGCACAAGTAAATGTTACAATATAGTATTCTTTGCTCTGAATATACTGGAACAGTTAAGCGTACAAGTAGGTAAATATATAAATTTGTAAACACAATGCTAAAATACGAGGAAATTAAAATTGCCCTACATATTCTTCATTTAAATTTCTTATGAATTTAGACCCACCTTAAACCCATTCACACCCTCGCCGACCTCTTCCACTATTCCCGCTCCATCTTTCCCAATAGTGAATGGAAGGTCAGGAAGTTTGCTAATGTTTCCACTTCTTACATATGTATCTACTGGGTTCACCCCAGCTGATAAAATTTTCAGAAGCAGCTGCAACGATAATGATTGGCAATAAATATGATAAATTTCACTTACAAAGGTATTTTAGATACTATGAGTAACAGCAACCAATTGTGCATGAAATAAGATTGCAGTCCAGTGATTACTTTGTACTAAAACAATCTGTACACCAATACACTGTTTAAAGTAATTACGTCACCGTAAATAGTAAAAAATAAAAAAAACATTTCCACTTTTTCACAAAATATAAGTAATTCTGTTCACTTTTCATGGATAAATTGCTGCATTATACTTCTTATTTTACTATATTGTTCGATGTGAACATACACTCGTGACGCATACATAGCCCATAGCAAGCAATTAATGTCAGGAACACTAATATCAAATCGTCCAGGTTATTTGGATTTTTAACTAGCTGAGAAACAATCTTATCAGGTAAGAATTTGACGATACGTTTAATCCCATTAGTTCTTACTTTTAATGTAAAATGAAAGTGTCAATGACACTGTAGCTCACCACAAAAAAGGACACAAATGAGTGAGTAAGAAGAAGTCAGTTTTAATTGAGCAACCAGCGACGTACATTATAGAAACGATTGCCATCTGTATATCGCAATAATAATTTATAAACCAAAATAAATCACAATTTTTGACCGTAGATGGCGCTATACCCGCTTTGTAGCGATGGCGCTTGAAATAAATAGGTTATGCTGCGTTCCGACATGGTTTGTAAATCTTTACTCTAATATAGACGTTTTATCGGCAGAGTGGAGAGGAAATACCAATTTTGCATTAAAGATATTGTCAATGAAATCTTGTAAAACGAACCAGACGAGTGTGACACCACAGACTGTTTGTGTCTATATAATATGCTATATAATTGCCAAACCCTACCTAATTTGTATAATTTTTTTTTAAATATCAAAACCCCTAGCCCTTATTCATTCACATACCAAAAATGAGCAAAATCCGTTGAACCTGAACTGACTAATGGCAATTCCCATTTTTGCAAAAAAATTGCCGTGGCTCGAAAGTACGTCGACTGGCGTACTTCAAAATAGGATGTTTAATATGGGAGCATAGCAGTAACAACTATACCCAATTTCAGACATGTGGGTCAAACGGTTCCTGAGTTATCGTTGACCGAAACCAAATGTTGACGGACGGACGGACGGACGGGGACGGACGGACGGGGACGGACGGACGTGCGACGGACGACGACCCATAGCAATAGCTCAACTTGACGATGTCAAGGTGAGCTAAATATGGCAACAAAAATTTTACAAATTTTACCATAGAAAATTCGGGACGTAGTCAATTTAATAGGGCCACGTATACACCTCTATAGTTTAGTTTGTGCTTATGAAACTAAGCTTATCCTGCTCAATACTACCTATAATTCCTGACACTGTCCTCTAGATCTGTTGATCGACATTCCTCAATTTTGCACCTACTTATTAGCACATTAAACATGATGAAGCCTAGCAAACATCCAAACACTGCTTATTTAAAAACATCGATTTAACCATGACGGCAATTATATAAAGCAGTTATACAAACACACACACGCACACACGCACGCATGCATGCACAAACACACACGCATGCACACAGGCATGCACGCACGTGCGTGCGCACACACACACGTGTGAATGGCGGTTGATCAATCTTGGACACACCTGACTTTCTGCTGGTTTTGGCACTGGTATGTTGACAACTTGCATCAATTCTGGTCCTCCAAATTTCGCAATTTGTACGGCCCGCATTAGTCTTGTTGCCATGATAATGTGATGATCAGCCTCTTCACCTTTTCTGTGTTACAAGAAGTGCTCGATTAGACTCTACAGTCTACTCTCTTTCGCCTAGTAAATATAATGCTAGAATAGATTATTAATACTAGTACAAGATATGCAAGTTACTCAGTAGTACTGCACTCTGCAGTATAGAGGGTTCCGCGACTAAAAATAGCAATATTACCTACAATCCCGTGCCGCCGGCCATATCGGTTCCAAAAAGAGCGAACATGTGTTACCGATATGCGCAATCTACCAATTTTACATCGATAGATTGTACATACCATAGTGTTATTATAGTAATCTATATTAGTAGTAAGTGGATCCCGGTTTTGCAGACAGGTTTACCAGCGCGTGTTGAGGTGCTAGAATTCGATATGATTGTGCAGACCCGGTTTTACAGGGTGTTGCAGGCAGGTTTATCAGCGTAGGTTGGGGTGCTCCACTAGCGTTCAATGCATGCAGGTTTATTAGCGTCGCGAGATTGCACGCAACACATATGTTCATGGACTTGAGTTTGCTTACATCGCGAGTGTTCAGAAATTTCACCAATTTTACTGCATATAGCTATCAAACGCAGCGTTTTATAACATCTGGTGTATGCACATTTGCCAACTGTCTGAAGTGTACGTAGTATATGGACAAGTACTTTGATTCACTATACAACGTAGCCAAAGTACGCTATCTCGAGGAAATTGCGTGCATTGGGAATCGACACCCATACAAGAATGGAGCTAGGACCACAACTTGTGCCCATCACGTACTTATTTGGATATCATGAATTGACTACCTAACATTCTAGCCGAGACCATTTTATAATCTCAAGGAGTTTCAGAACCACAAAAGCCTGGATGCCTACAATCGACTGTTCTGCAGTTGGGTTAGTGGTGTATCAGTCTACACCTATCATGTGAACAGTGAGATTGAGAGTCCCATCTACGTTATCCGAGCACGTGTTATGCACTCCCAGTCTCTGATTATACCATCTCTCTATCCGTGCATGGGTCACGATGAGAAAATATGGGACAGGCATCATGTCAGCACACTGTAATTGTAAAGCCGAGCTTGGTGAATTCTGTTCAATACATGTTGCCTCGGTGGTATTTTATGTAGTGTATCACTGTATGCTGCACGTGCAAGAGAAATTACCACCCCCACTCAAACAGCTGCCTACTGGATGCCGGCGATATATGTATATAAGTGTAAATGTGTAGCGGCGTGCGCCGTGCACGCGGTGTACCTGTGTGTTGCAGAGAAGCATTTGACCGGCATTTACAGGTGTAAAGTGTGGTTTGCAGATGGTAGAAATAGTAGTTGTTTAGAAATGTCGCGACGGTGGTTGCATAATGCGTTAGGCGGCAGCAGTGCGTCTGATATAGTATGGATGATGGAGATGCGAAACGGTTGAGAGGGAAGTGTTGTGCATGTGGGCAACGGGTGTGGTTGTCCGGGTGCGCACAACTTTCTTTGTTAGCTAGAAATGTATAAAGGGAAGGTTCTTGGTTGTGAGGTGATCGGACGTGAGTGTGCGAGGCACGCAGCTGCGTGCCTCTGTGCGCGCGCATGTGGGTTGAGAAACAATAATACTATTTGCTGAACACAACTGCTTGGACTTTGGAGTTTTCCTTTTCACTTTCAACTTACAACAAATCTACTTTGAAATGGGTAACGTAAACTTTGTCGTTACACAGGTACTTATCGGCAATACTAGGCGAAAGAGAGTAGAGAAACATTAAGACATTGGTAGTAAATACATTTTGTGTTTATTCAGCATTGCTTTTTTATTGAAAATGCTCCAAGCGTCTGTGGTCCGCCTGGTCTCTCGTCACTTTACCTTGTGTTGTGATAACGCTAGGCAGCCTAAAAAAGCTGCGTGGCTCTCTCTGATACCGATTGCTGCAGTTGACAACACCACAGGAGAGCGGCGTTGTGATGGATTTTCTAAATAGGCGAATAAAATGGGCAGAGGTGCGTTGCTCAATGTACTTGTACCATGCCTGAACTGGTTTCTGTAATCGTCATGGCCGGCGGCGTTACATTGTGGGTAATATGAAAAATCGCGGAACCCTCTATAGAGTGGACTAGCTTGGTTGCCCTCCTTTGCACTTTTTCTAACAGGTCCATATCTTTCTTATAGTAGGTACTCTAGGTGGGGTCCGATGAACATCTTGTACACGATAAGGAAACACCTTTTAGCTACGTACTTGAATGTTTTCTTGATCGATCTCAGTACTTCATCGCTTTGTTCGCTGCTCTGGTACACTGTAGAGTGGGTTTCAGGTCGCTATTTATCCATATCCCAAGGTCTTTTTCTTCAGTGATCTCATCTAACACTCTTCTTGTCCCAGCCTCATCGGTCATTGAGTACTCAAAGTTTCAAACTGTTCGTTATTTCCTCCTAAATGCATCTGTTTGTACTTCCCGACGTGAAACTTTAATAGCCAATTCGATTCACACATCATATTTAGGTCATCATGCTGTCCGTTGTTGTCGATATAGATTTACACATTTTTGTATCATCCGCAAACATTTTCATATCACAAATCGCTATGTCCGGGATATCGTTTACATGTACCAGAAACAGTAGTGGTCCTAGGACCGATCCGGAACCCCGCTATCTACTGAGCACCATTTCGAGTACAGTCCTTGAACGCTCACCCTCATCTGGCGCCCCACAAGAAAGCTTTCAATCCAGTTTATGAGTGTTCCTCTTATTCCATACGCTTTCAATTTCTTCAATAGCCTCATGTGCGGAACCGTTTCAAATGCTTTTTGATAGTTGAAAAAGATGGTGTCAATGCAATTACCATTGTCAATGGCCTTACTCCAAGCCTCAAATGTCTCTAGGAGATTAGTCAGACAGCTCCTCCTCGACGTAAATCCATGTTGGTGATCTGTAAACAATTTGTTCTCATCTATGAATTTTACTACTTCATCACACAATAGTGATTCCATGACTTTACAACACACACATGTTAGTGAAACTGGTCTGTAGTTCTCAGCAGCAGTCCTACTCCCTTTTTTGAAGATGGGCGAAACCTGCACTTTTTTCCACTTTGTTGGTAGGGTCCGTTCCTGTAAGGATTTTTGGAATATTAATGTGAGTGGCAATGCAAGTCCATCAGCACATTCTTTTAGCAGTTTCGGGTGTATTCCATCAGGTCCTGGTGACTTGCCTGGCTTCAGTTCTCTCAGCTTCTTTTCCACTTGTGCAGCTGTAATCTCAATACTGTCCAACTTGTACCAGGTTGCACTCTATCTACAAAATTCGGGATGTTACCCACTGGCTCCGTTACAAACACCGACTTGAAATAGTTGTTCAGTAATGATGCTGCTTCTTGGTCGTTGTCTGCTAACATACCTTCTCCTTTGGCTAATCGAGTTATTCCAGCTTTGACCTATTTCGCGCGCACATACCCATAAAACTTCTTCGGGTTGCTCTTGAATACATCAACAAGACCTCGCTCATAATTTTTCTTGGCTTCGTTACACAAGTTGGAAGAGATGTTTCTCTGTTTAACATAATCGGCATAATCTTTTTCTCTGCGTAGTCTACAGAACTTTAAGTAAAATTTCCCCTTCTTCTGTATTGCTTTTCGAACAAGCTTGGTCAGCCATCTTGGTCTCTGGTTCTTATTTGGTGGGTAATGCTATCCCCCGGGC
>NW_014577239.1:18494-22506 GCF_000485595.1 Priapulus caudatus
GGAGGTAATTTAAACGGGGCGCAACGATTGAAACAGGGGGGGAGTTTTGTAACGTAGGGAGAACCCTGCCATCATTACCATGATTATAATTCTTGATTTCCTGTCGTTGTCATGTTACCTGACTATGTGTACTGTGTAGTGCATGTCTGTCTGTGTGAATTAAATTGAATAAGAATGTGATTGGTTTCTTAGTCGAGTGAAATGAGATAAAAAAAATGTGATCGAATGTAATTTGTTCACGATTTCTTAACACTGATAGTCTGATACTGGTGCTGAATGCTGATGAATGAGTCAGTGCATCAAAATTATGAAAATTTTAACAAAATCATGCTATGAAAAAGTAGCTCTGGCCAAGCCTAAAATAGCTCCCGTAAAAAAAATTACGAGAGCTCTTTTTTCATACAATATCAAAAAAGAGCTCTCGTAAAAAAGAGTATTAGGCTGCCGCACAGGAAATAACAAAATTACCAAACTGATTATTTTGTTATTCTCTACTAACCTTCTACATTATTCTAATGAAATGAATGGTAAATTTAATCAAATATAGACTCAAAATAGTCAAATTCCGAAGCCTAAAGTCCATGCCAAGTACACAAACTCTCCATGTTTGTTGTGTTCGATTTTCTAGGTCATGCTGTTAAACTTCTGCTAATTCGATAATACTGGGCATCCCCGACCAATCACTGAATCAGCGATCGCGTAATAAAATATGATAATTTTGATGATAATAGGAATAATGGCCGGTCTTCAGAGACCACTGATCTTTGAAATCGACTTGCAGACTTGTTCCGATTTACTACGCATCAGTGTATCGAAACGTGTAAAAAATATAATGTTTAAGAATACCTTAGAATGCACATCACCAAGTTGCACCATCCCCCCCTATAAAAACGTCCCCACATCCGAGTCATTCACTTTGCTATGACAGAAATCCTGGACCAGTGCCTACTGATCAGGACCAGTGCTTCCTCAGAGGCACTGGTCCTGCTGGACCAGTGCCTCCAATTATCAGTTTTTCACCCTGCAATAGCCATTATTAACACTGAGTTTCGACTTCACAAGTACAGGCCACATCTGTGTATATTCGTTCCTGAATTTCTGTACAACATTTAACCGTTAGTTTGCAGTTTAATTTTAGTGTTTGTAGTAACTTAAGACATTTGTTCGGCAGAGAATGTGTTTTATTTGGCATACCGAAGAAGTTAATATCGGCAAAATGTTGTCTTTGCTTACTCACTGGAAATTGCCATATTACGTTCTATAGCCCTGCGGCAACTGTACGCGGGCTATAGTACTAGAGCTACAGACGCCATTGCTCTCGCAGCTCCACTGTTGCACGCTTACACTAATATATATATAGCAGGTAGGAAAGCGTGATCGCAAAATTCGCTCGACGCTCGCTGGATTTCACACTTTCACAGCACGAATACACATCCAACAGCTGTCATCTTTGTTTCTATTTCAAGAACAGTGTTCACTTGTTATAAAAACATACTGTCTCTGTTCGTAATCGAGCTGTGTCACGCGAAATCACACAAAGACTGACGAAATTCTCACGTTCGCAAACCTTGCCCTTTAATGTAAATGGCTGTCAGAATCAGGAAACACCTATCGGCGCTCTTCGTGACCTCATTTTTGCGCCGCAACGCTGCAACGTTTTTGCAACGTTCCAATGGCGAGGCTCGTACGGGAATTGGAAAGCAGTGCGCCGCCTGCGCGCCGCCTATAGTCCATAGACTGGCACTCGCCCCTACCTCTCGGCTTAGCTTAGTCACTCGATGGGTAATCGAGGTGGGAGCGAGTCCCAGTCTATATATAGCCCTGATTCTGACGGCCATTTACATTACGGGGCAAGGTTCGCGAACGCGAGAATTTCGTCAGTCTTTGTGTGATTTCGCGTGACACAGCTCAGTTACGAACAGAGACAGTATGTTTTTAGCTCATCTGACATAGTCAGATGCAGCTTGTAGAATCGCATGATAAGGGTACGTTCCGGTATACCGGACCGTACCCAGGGTACCGTTCCGGCAGTACCCTGGGGGACATAGACCCTATGAGTATGAGCCCTAGCTACGCCCCTGCATATAATCATACGATACATATGATTATAGAATATAGGCTAGCCTACGTGTGAACGCTGTATTCTCAAGGCCACGCTATTCACGATGTACGATACGCGTTCGAAACTGGGTAACAGTGGGTTTTGATGTAGGTGTGAACGCAGTGTTATATAACGTCACTTTACTCCAATAAATAAGAAATTTCACAAGGAAAACAACCTGACTATTGATAATAATAGTACTACCCTAATAACAATTGTCGATTACCGCTTGCAAAATGTTATTTACGAGCCTTTTTATATGCTGGTACGTCCAAAACACAATATTGAATATCAACAGTACACAGCGCGACAGCTAGACGTTCCCCAGCTCCTAGGACTGCCGTGGCCGCGCCTAGTGTGGTTGGGCCGTGTGGTACGTACTCGACGGCTCACTCAATAATGTTTTTGAAGAGTCAGGGTACCCATCTACGCAGCAGCAGGCATGCCTTGTGTTATTATGTGAAAGCGCCACCTAGTATCTAATAAAATTATAAAAGTAACTATGGTGGCCAACTGCGCCGTGAATTGTTTTGTGTGGCGCGTATTTCTAACAACTCTACTAATTGTTCTAATAGATATAGATCAATCACATGGAAGGAAGCACAACCTAACATTAGAGGTAATTTTGGTTATTGGTGACAATGTCGTCTCCATTCGTGATTCGTTCTACTTCTCTCTTCAATCTTGTTTACGCAGCAAAAATTTCACTTCCAGAGCCTAGGCTAAGTAAGGCTTTAGCTCTACGAGTAGTACTACTACTACTAGTACTAGTACGACTACGTCACTAGTCACAGACACTTGAAGCGTTTCAATAAAATATAATGCTAACTAAATACGAAATCTATTTACTACCAAATTCTTAATGTTTCTATACTCTCTTTCACCTATTATTGCCGACAGTTTCCTGTAAATTCCGGCCAAATCCTACGTGCAACATTACACATGTCTCTCTATCCATTGAAGTTGAGGACCGCGGCTGTCCCGGGCTGCTCCTTGTAAATTTGTCACCGTAGCTGACGGCATCCCCGCACGGCCTGTGCGCAGGCCAGCTAGTTACATTGGCTGCAATGCGACATACTAGTGCATTCCCCCCTTTGGATGCCACACTCTATATGTCTATGATGACCCCACTTAAGTGTCGTCCCTTCGCCCTTGATGTTCATCCTTCCCGTACCGTTTAGTCACTGAGATAACAATAATGTAACCCCGAAATCACAGGATTAGGGTTACAACTATAACGCGTCCTATCCTTTTGATGTCAGAAGGAACACGCTGAGTGAATCACTCAGGGCGTTTGCTGGTGCGTTTTTCCAGAGACTAGAACATCCAAACTGGAGTTATCTCAACAGCGAACCTTTCTATCTCCGCTATCTCATTGTTGGAACTTTGCATATCGTATCACATACTATGTATTAAAGCTAAATATAACCTGTTACAGGACAGAATTTGAAGTGACAAGCGGCCGAATATACTGAGCGCCATTTCTGTTGACACTGTGACTCACGCATTCCCAATGCGCATAGCGATCCGGCAAACAGCAGCACCCTCCGATCTGTCGGTGAATACCTCTTCAAACACGAAGGTACGTCACAGGCAACAAAATGCGCCTCAGTAGCATTCGCCACTCGTCACTTCGAATTTTAAACAGGTTATATTAAGTTTAATAATCAGAGTATTGTGATACATAGTAAGTTCCAAGATAGGGGAGAAGAGGTTCGTGTTGAGAATAACCCAGGTTTGAAGTTCTAGTCCTCTGAAAACGCACAGCAGCAAACTCACCCTGAGTAATTCACTCAGAGGGTTCCTCACACAAAAGGATAGGAGACGCGGTTGTAACCGCTGCTTCCTGGTTTGGTTACATTATTGTATGCGAATACTAAATGGTAATCATTCCAATATCATATGAATATG
>NW_014577239.1:27252-39554 GCF_000485595.1 Priapulus caudatus
AATTGTTTTTTATCACGTGTTCTGCTCACGCTACCATCAGCCAATGGACAACAAGCACATGCATAATTTCTGATTATTGAACCAGAGTGAACACAATGCGCGAAATCACAATGTATTTTTTTTCAGCACAACGGCGCTGCGTTTTGCTGTTTTGTGTCGTGCCACGTGTGTGGAGACATAGCTTTAGTAGTATCCTAGATATATGCTCTGGGCGCGAACGCAGTGGCGGGAGGGCGCACTTGATTCAGTTGCCAGTGAGTTTATCAGAAGAATACCCGCCTACAGTACACGTCAGTTGAGCGCTGTCGCTCTGCGGCACTTGTTATAACAAGTGAACACTGTTCTTGACATAGAAACAAGGATGGCAGTTGTTGGATGTGTATTCGTGCTGTGAAAGCGTGAAATCCAGCGAGCGTCGAGCGAATTTTGCGATCACGCTTTCCTACCTGCTATATATATTAGTGTAAACGTGCAACAGTGGAGCCATGAGAGCAATGGCGGCTGCAGCATATATGGTTGCACGTAGGATTTGGCCGGAATTTACAGGAAACTGTCGGCAATAATAGGTGAAAGAGAGTATAGAAACATTAAGAATTTGGTAGTAAATAGATTTCGTATTTAGTTAGCATTATATTTTATTGAAACGCTTCAAGTGCCTGTGTCACTAGTAGTAGTACTAGTAGTAGTTACGTAGTAGCAGCTCCGAGCTCGTGAATAAGCTCTAGACTAATAACTCACAACTAGACAATCCTATCCGTGCCCAAGTCTGCTTGTTCAGAGCTGTTGTGAACTAGGTTGGGGTGGGCGAGGTAACTATTTTCTCAAGAAGGGCATTCCATTTAGATGCACTGCAGGCAGTATGCGGAAAGAGAAAGTTTATGATGATAGGGTATCCTGCTAAGATCAAACTAATCTGATTATGCCCATGATGCCTGCCTGCTAACCCAACTAGGCTGTGTGACTAACGTCAATATACACAGCCTGACATCCATCCATTGGAAAATCTTGTATCCCTACAAAAACTACCGAACAATTACGTATATCTCAAATAAAATGATCATCTAAGCATTTCTGCCTTGTTTAGTATTAAGTATAACCTTCACCTTATAGTATTCCAGCATTGTTATTAAAACTAATACCTCAGTTCGCTGTGCACAGTGTAAATTTCAAGAGCCGAACCTAAATTTCACTTTCACCGCCAACCGCCATGTTTCCACTGCGCATGCTTTTCGCTCGGAACGCGGAAAACCAGAAACGACATAACATACCATAGCGTTGCAACTCGCGTTGGCGCGAGCATAAATAAGCATCATATATACTCGTATATATATATAAATATTAAAACATTGAAAACCAGGAAACATCAATCTACAACAACTTAATAATTATCATTGCGAAGATATGGACTTGCCTTGTGTTTAGGCCTACGCACTGTGAAAATCAGGTCCATTGCCGATTTTAGTCGCACTGAACATGGCGGACATGGTGGCTGTCTGGTTGTTTTGATCCAATTTATCTTAGAAAATACAGCATAACTCGATAAATCAGTAGCGCACAGTAGTGCCCAGTTACTGCGAGCAAGCCAGAGGTTTATAGATTCATTTGAGCTATTACATGTGACGCTAGCTGTGTCGATGTTTGGATACCGAGCCAACTACACGTTTTTATGGGCAAGAATTTGAAACGGTCCCCTAACCCTAGCAAAGACCGTTTCTTGGAGCTACCTGCCTGCCTGCCTGCCTGCCTGCCTGCCTGCCTGCCTGTGGCGATGCTCGCCTGCCGACGACTGATATACCTGCGACTGTCTCTCTACGCTCTTGATTAATTATTTTTTTAGCTCATCTGACATAGTCAGATGCAGAGAGTCTGCATGAGCGTGAGCGTGAGCATCGCATGAGCGTGCGTCCCTCCGGCCGTGCGTGCGTCCCTCCGGCCGTGCGTGCGTGCGTTCGTCAACGGCACAAATCTAAACGGCTCGACGTAGGGTCACGATATTTGGGACGTGGGGGGGGGGGGTAATCCGAAAACGAGTTGGGATGTCGAAGCCGGGGGTCAAAGGTCAAGAGGTGTAAAAGAAGGGAGAACATTCCCTCTTTAACTTAAGGTATAGGGAGGAAATGCAGAATTGCGGCACAAATATAAACGGCTCGACCTAGGCTCGTGATAGTCGGTGTATAGCATCATGGTAGGAAAAGCCATCACTGTGCCGAAATTGGAGGTCACAGGTCAAAGATCAATGGGGCACAGGGCAGATTTTCGACATTTTCTGAGGACATGGTCTGACGGAGCGATTGAAAAACTTTTTTGTTTCAGCAGTGACTTAGCATTTTTATGGCTTTATTGAAAGGACCATGAAATGTACTTTCTGCTGACATGCGATGAGTAAGTGTCGGATAACCTTTTGACCCTCAAGAGGAGGGTTAAACATGGATTTGTTTACTGTTAGAAAGAATTTGACTGCCGGGGTTGCTAGTAGAATCTATACATGCCTGGATGTATGAGGCTACAATGTGACAGTGAAATTTCAAAAGCTAAATTTGGTTGAAGAAAGTTTATGCTCCTTAAATCGTTATAATTTCTATGGACATTCTGTACTGTCAGTAGGTTACATAGTAACCTTATCCTGACTAGGTCTATGTCCCCCCAGGGTCTCCGGGAACCGTACACCTGGGAACGGTCCGGTAATAAGCCGAACGTCCAGCTGGTAATATCTAAATAGCTGCGCGGACCGTACCGTCGCCACTTCAAAACCGTACCCTGACTTTCAGCCGATGGTACGTAAAATCACTAGCGCATTGTCGGCAAGAAACGCAGGCCGCGCTGTTAGCTCCGTTTCTTGTTTTCCGGTCGTCCCGGGTCGTTCCTTCGGGCGAGAATATTCGCTACCTTGACATGTTACGTTTCAACCCGAGTCGACACCTTTTCTACAAGTGTCCAAGCGAGTCTATACGTTCCAAGCCATTAAGATAAATCATACAAATTGTCCTGTTCGACACACAACACTTGGAGTCAGTCTTTCAAAAATCTCGTGCGAAATCTCGTAAATATTGCGAAACGGAAAACGCATTATCCGTCATAGCGGGCAATATTTGCAAAGGATTGCGCGGCATCAGTGTATACAGGTTGAAATTTCTTCTTGTTTCCAGTTTCATTACTCCAATCCAACCATTTTAATATAAGGAATAATCCCATAAAGATAAAGATAAAGATAGAAATTTTGCGGACATCAGTAGTGGGCGGAACAGGGACAGTCAGGGTACGGTAGGGATAAGAGCGAGGTACGGTCCGGCATATCACATGGTTACCAGGGTAACGTTCCGGTAACCCGACTGAGTACCCAGGTACGTTCCGGCAGTACCCTGGGGGACATAGACCCTATCAGCGTAACTTTATGACACTGCCAGTGCCACTGCCAGTGCATGTGGTGGTGTAGTTACGCGTGTAGTTTTTGCCTGCGTTAATTAGTTTACAGGTGGCAGCTCTCTATTTCAGCCTGTAGGCTTGGCGTAGTAAATAGATGAGTGGCTTTACCTATCTATGTCTTGCAAATCAGTTGTTGCTATACGTTCGATGGGAGCTTTTATCTTTAATCTTAAGACACTCAAACGTACGCGCCCATCTCGTGGCAACTTTCCATAACGATCCCAACGAAACATTTCTTCGAGAAAGTTCCTGAATATACCATCCAGTGTTCGAAATAAGGGCTATCCGTTTGTCTGTACTTGTCCATTTCCATGGCAGGACAAGTAGATCTGTCGGTAGCTTGTCCGCCGGACAAGCAGCTTTTTAGAGCAATTTTTCATAATTTCTACCATCGCTGACCGCCTGCTGGAACATCGAGTTAACATATAGTATAAACATGGGGCTGTCGGAGTGCCCCCAGAATGAACATATAGTATAAACATTTATGTGAAGTTATATGCAATAACGTTACGCTTGCTTAGCTCCACGTAAACGGTCCTGTGCTATGGCTTAGGAAAACCATCAGACAATCGTACTGATAGACAATCAGACCTCCTGTATAGACAAACAGTCGCACGCCTCTGTCCGGCAGCGCTACGCCTCGAGAAAGAGAGAAATTCGAGAGAGATGGGATGAGATGCGAGAGCGAGGGGAGAGATTGAGAGAGAGAGAGCGCGCACGGCTAGAGAGAGAGAAGAGAGGAGAGAAGAGAGAGAGAGAGAGAGAGAGAGAGAAGAGAGCGAGAGAGAGAGAGAGAGAGAGAAGAGAGAGAGAGAGAGAGGAGAGATCGAGGAGGAGGCGCGCGCGCAAAGAGTGACAGAGAGAGAGAGAGAGAGAGAGAGGAGAGAGAGAGAGAGAAGATGCGCCGAGAAAGAGTGAGAGAGAGAGAGAGAGAGAGAGAGAAGAGAGAGAGAGAGAGAGAGAGAGAGAGAAAGAGGGGATAGAAGCAAAGACACAGAAGAGAGAGACAACGAGGAGAGTGAGTTTCGAGTGAGTGAGAGAGAGAGGGAGAGAGAGAGCGTGAAGGGAAGAGAGAGCAAGAGAGAGAGAGAGAGAGAGAGTGTGTGATCCGAGCGGATGAGAGAAGAGGCGACGGGAGAGGAGAGAGATGGATCGAAGGCGAGAGAGAGAGACAGCGCGAAGGGAAGAGAGGAGCAAGAGCGAGCGAAAGAGAAAGAATGAGAGAGACAACGAGGGAGAGCGAACGCGGCGATGGGAGGGTGCTCTTGATTCGTTTGCCAGTGAGTTTAGCATCAGAACACCTGTCGTCAGGTGAGCACTGTCGCTCTGCGGCACTTATTTTAAATACATCACTATGGCAAAAATTGTGAATTTATACAAAAAAAATGCTTTTTTTTTATTTCTCAGAAACAGCAGAGTTAGGACCTAAACTTTTAACCATAAGTTGTTCATAATATGAACTAAAAAAGAGTCAAATGCTTTAATTTCGGAAATAAGTTGAAAAGATGTACGAAAATTTGTAGTGATTTTCAAAACGCAATAATTTCGTAAACAAAGAGCCATAACTTATAAAATATAATATTTAAAAAAATTCCAGGGGGCGTTTTTTTCCTTTGCTATATTAGCATTGAAACGTAACAAACAATTTTAGAATCGGAGTTGTGAGTTTCGAGAAATAGCGTTTGAAAAATTGGCAACTTCAGCATTTCTAACAATGGAGATATTAGCACTTTACTATATTTCCCATCATCCCATGATTGAACGCCTGTGTTAAGAATTGACTAATGCGGGGATTTGGAACTGTTTGGGAGGCTACATACATAATTTCTACATATATATATATAAAGCTGCCCATGGCCGGGTACGATCTATCAAATAAAGTGGGTATTGAAATTTCGACCGAAGATCAGCTCCCAACCCTAACAGGCTAACAGTATCCTTAAATTGACTACGTCACGAATTTTCTATGGTAAAATTTGTAAAAAGAATTTTACCATTTTTTTACATTAAAAGTAAGAACTAATGGGACTAAACGCATCGTCAAATTCTTACCTGATAAGATTGTTTCTCAACTAGTTAAAAATCCAAAAAACCTGGACGATTTGATATTAATGTTCCCAACATTAATTGCTTGCTATGGGCTATACATGTATGAGTCACGAGTGTATGTTCACATCGAACAATATAGTAAAACAGGAAGTATAATGCAGGAATTTAACCATAAAAAGTGAACAGAATAACTTATATTTTGTGAAAAAGTGGAAATATTTTTTTTATTTTTACTATTTACGGTGACGTAATCACTTTAAGGTCAAGATAATTTGCAGCGATAATGGCCAGCTGTAACATTTCAACGTTAATCACTGACTGGCCCCAACGACAATGCAGGCGATAACGACTGTGTTAGGTCAAAGTTCGTCTCCTTTCTCGTTACACAGTGCTAGAAATTTTGTTTAGATTTTTAAGTTTGTAAACTGCGACTGTTGAATCTTATGTCAATATGTGGGCTTGACATTGATTTAGATCTCCTGTGCTAAGAATAGCCAAATGTTTTCTTTTAGCTGGGTAATCTTACACAATGAATACCCCAGATATTGTTAAAATAATATCCCTGTACTCATTAACTGTTGCCAAAATCAGGTACTGCAGTCTTCAAACAGTGAAATACCAAGGCAGCCTAGATTCATTACGAAATCACTGCCAATGAAACATCTACATCTGTTATTGGGTATTTATGTGGCATCGTGCGACTATGTCATTGGAACTATTAATTTTAAGTTAGAAACTATTTGAAATATTTTTGTTGTTTTAAAGGTTGTCGCCAGATTTGGGCACGTGGATGTTCAACAGCTCATTAGACATAATAGTTTTTAATGTTCTAAAATGTTAAACATTACGGTCGTTGTCGCTGCTGTGGGTCTTGACCTTTAGATGTCAGTTTCATGTTGGTTGCAGCAAGGCGTCGTAATCAACATGAACCTACAACATAGAACATATAGTGCTACATGATGGAATAGTAGTGGTTCATCATCCATTATTTATCAGCAATACTATATCAAGTCTGGGATGGAACAATTCTACCCATACGTGTAGCTCTTTGCTCTGCAATAAGCGTGTTTACGCATGTGTGTGTGTGTTTGTGTGCGTGCGGACGTGTGCATGTATGTGCATGTGTATGTGTGTATGAGAGAAAGAGAGAGAGAGAGCAGGTGAGAGAGAGAAAGAAAGAGCACGAGAGCAAGATAGAGAGAAATAATTCATTATAATACAGAATGATGTGCAAATTGCTTGTAACTTATGCATTCACTTCAGTGCAGCAGCTGTGACAATTATTGAAGTAGAATCGGCGACTCAATAACCCAATAGGCAGAATTGACTGTATCACTATCAAGAAACTTGCAAGGATGTGGAAGGAATTCCCTAATGCTGATTAAGAAAGAGGGAATAATCTAAATATACAACGTTGATTAACTAACATATAACATTATGGAAAATTATTACAAAACAAGGTCATGATAATAGAATAGCACTCAGAAGCATATATAATATACATAATATTTACCCAAAACACGTGGATGCTCACATGCATGTACGCACACACGCATACGATAGATATGATATATTTTGTGGAGCCCAATGGAATTTCCCAATGCAAGCTGCAATTTATTTTTCTTCTTTCATTCTTCCCATTTATTATTCTTTTATTCTTCCAGATATTACTATTAGGTTTGTTATTGGCTAGGGTTGTAGGTATCCTGGCACTATGTAACTATATTCAGTTTTCAGCTCGCATTGCAATCACATAATGATAGAATGCAATAACATTCACCATTACAAGTGTAGTTTTTATATTGTGATGATATGTAATTTATGTGTTATTAATGGTAAACTTCTTATTGCAATTTTAGGGAGAAGATCGATATCAGATTCCATTGAGCACGTTTGGATTCTATAAGGGCGGATATCTGTATGTAAATGTAACAGCATTCAGCTTTCAGCCCCACCGCAAACATGCCCCTGAGCGATTTGGATTCACACTGGACAAGACTGTCAGTGGTGGAATCACACCAGGATTAGAGAATCATCCTGAAAAATGTGTCTTTGACCAAAAGACTGTTACTGATGCATCAGTGTCAGTTATATTCTTAGAGTTGGACTTGGCAAAGCATCGGTTAGTCATTCTATATATATATATATATATATGTGTATTGTTTATGTGATGGTCTAGTTGATTTGCAATATATACAATATAGGTGGTACACAATAGGTGGTACACATTTGTAATGTGAGTTTCATTTAAAAATTATTTACTACTGAACCAAGAACTGTCAATATATGTGAGTATCTGTTGTTTAATTTTCCAGGTTAGAAACAGACAAAACAGGAGATTTTACTGAGACAACAGTGTACAGAAACTACGAGCATTATACAGATTGCCAAATTAATGGGTGTAGCCCTGGCAGCAGCAGTAGCAGCAGCAGCAGTAGTGGTAGCAGCAGCAGCAGCAGCAGCAGCAGCAGCAGCAGCAGTAGCAGCAGCAGTAGTAGTAGCAGCACCAGCAGCAGTAGTAGTAGTAGCAGCAGCATAAATGGTACTGGAAATGGTGTCAGTGGTAGTGGCAAAAGCAGTAGTAGTAGGAATGGTATAGGTGGTGATAAAAGCAGTAGCCAGAGCATTAGCGTCAACAACACCAACAGTAGCCGGAGAAAGCGTGATAGCAAAAGAATCTTTCCTTCTAATGACTCAGGTAAATTCCATTACACAGATCATGTTAATGAAATGTAAAAGTCTACCTACTTTCACAAAGGCAAATTGTTATGATAAAATAAAAATAAGCCACTTGCAGTCAGGTATAATATATGATGTTCCTGTGTTGCCCTTCCTATGAGATTCAATGTCACATGAGTATTGCTATATATATGTATTAATAGAGGTAAGAGGCAGTAAAGTATACATCTCATTTTCGCCAAAAGCAGTAGCAGTAAGTACTTTAATAATAACAACTTGATTGTTTCAGATGATGAGAAACCACTACTTGGAAGTAAGACTGTGTTTGACAAACCCTTCAAGCATAAGCCACCTGCTGATGATAAGCAACCTGTCTCTAGTCGCGCGCTCGCTGATCTGCTAGGCAGTGCCTCATCTGACCAAGCAGTGACTACACCATCAAACATTTCTTCTCAGTCAACAGTTGGAGTGGCTGCAGTGCCAGCCCAGTCAATAGATGACATAGTTGGCAAAGGAAGTACTGGAAAAGTTGGGCATCTTGCAACAAAGCTTGAGCTGGTTCGGGAAACAGATTATGTTATTATCAGTGACAATGCTGATGGCTCATACGGCGTCGAGGTAAAGTTTTCTCGTTTGTACAAGCACGTTTTCCCCATATGACAGACGTAATTACTATGCAAGTTGTTCCATATCCACTGTGCTACACAGTACACATATCTGTGTGTTCTTTTGCAGTTCTTTATAGCCATAAACAAGGACAATGAGGAAGGTCTGTACAACTTATACTTCCACAGGTGTCCAGCAAATGCCGAACCTCTGCACTTTACCTTTGTCAACCTATCTGTAAGTTTGTGTTTATTGTACTAGATCAAGTTAATGTTAAAACAATCATTTCTTGAATAAATTGATAAATAAATAAATGTAGACAAATTTAGTCTCCCCTGTCAGCGTTCATCTTACTGATTACGTTATCATAAAAATTATTACAAGTTTGTGCTTTTGTAGGCTAGTAAATAAACAGCAAATGTGCACCTGCTATCTTGAGATTCATGAGAATAGGATTATAAAATGGTCACACAAAACAAGTGCACATAGTTACGTGATGCAAATTGTTATAGACTGGTACCTATCTCAAAATGTAGACGAAGGTAAGATAAGAGTGAGACAGTACCGGTCGATGGCATCTCGCGAGAGCGAAAATCACGCGCTAGTTTTGTTGACATATGTAAACAAATCTGATTTGAAATGCACATGTATATTACTGAAAAGATTGATGTGCGAGCATTCTGCACGACATGTTTAGCCTTACTATATGCACTTGGTGTTAAGCAACCGGTAAGTATCAGAATGGTCGAGAAAATATGAAAACGGTTGGAAAACCTTGAGAAATCCCCACTTTACGCTTGGTAAATTTAATTTTTAGGGTGCATTTGTTAAGTTAGAAGTATCAAGAAGAATGCCCTTTTTGCAAAAGCATTGAGGTTCATGATTGAACTCTAGCTCATTCCAAACTAGGACAGATATTAATTTATTATGGGTAGCAGAACTGCAACCACTATAAGTACAACGTGTCCCTACTATTAAATAGCCATGCTGTTATGTTAATCTGAACATTATATACTATCATGAGCTTTGTACTTTATTGCAATCATTATTTTCTAATGTTAAGCTGTTATGACTATTTACATCTAGGTATATGTGGAAGAAAGAAACAGTGATGGTAACTACCTTTCTGCTGGGGAGATGGCACTACCTACCCTCTATTTTGGCATGTCTATTCTATTCTTTGCTATAGCATCCACATGGCTCGTACTACTCAGAAAAAACAGGTATATAACGTTTATTACACAGACATTTTTTTAATGAACAGTAGAGAACAAATAGCTTTAATCAAAAACAGTTGTTATATTATTAATAATGCAGTTTCTTGTGTGTGTAAGAGGGCAATAGAAATTATATCTATAAGTGCAGACAGCTATATCATATGATGTGTAGGCATGGTAACTAGCGCTAAACAGGTGACGTTTCACTTTCCATGTTATAGGGATGAGGTATTCAAGATTCATTACTTGATGCTGGCCCTTGCCTACTGCAAGTCGCTATCATTGATGTTCCACGCGTTCAACTACCACTACATTGCCAGGGATGGATTCCACATTGAGGCCTGGGCCGTGCTCTTCTACATAACACATTTGTATGCACTGTTGTACAAACATAGCCTTTATGACATGTACTATATCATACAATGTCATTCTTGTTTCCTTGCTACTTTCACATTGGCCTAAAAGGTATCATTACTTGTAACTACATTAATATTTATTGGGTATTAGTGGAGTATGAGATTACATAATATCATTAATTTTTGTTTACAGACTAAAGGGGTCACTACTGTTCATTACAATTGTACTGATTGGTACTGGCTGGGCATTTGTGAAACCGATCCTGTCGGACAGAGATAAGAAGCTGTTCATGATTATTATTCCACTGCAGGTGATGACACTAGTCTGTAATTAATTCTGACATTGTTTAATGACATTGAGAACACGTTGTGCTTTAGTCTCTCATTATTAATGAAGTGTGAAAATGCATATGAGTTTCCTAAGTAGTTTTATGTTTACATACATTGCACTACCTTGCAGATACATAGATTATTAAATTTCAGTTTCATTGATTAACAATATTTCTTGTAACCGTGTACTGCCATGTTTAGATGGTTGTTTGTTAAATTAGCATATTGTTCATGGTCTCGTGTTCTTCATTGATAGGTACTAGCAAACATTGCACAGATCATTCTGGAGGAAACAGAAGAGGGTCAGCAACAGTATGACACGTGGAAGGAGGTGTTCATATTAGTTGACCTGCTCTGTTGTGGCGCTATTCTGTTTCCTGTTGTATGGTGAGAATACTCTCATTATAAATATTAAAAGTAAACCTGTCTAATTCAAAATTCAGTGCTATATTTGCAATAGGTAATTGTATTCCCCACGACGAAGTCGGCGGGGATACTATGGTTTCATGTCTTCCCAGCCGCCGCCGCCGCTCGGTCCGCCGCAGAGAATTCCCCTTCCGCTCTATAACTCCCTAATATCCCTAATTGACCTAGCGCTACCAAACTTGGTATACTTACACATCTTGGGGAGAAGGTGAGCAGCGTACCAAAACCAGGTCACTGCGACCTTTATTTGACCTTTACCTTGACCTTGATCATATTTTCCTTCCGCTCTCTAACTCGGCCCCTAATTGACCCAGCACTACCAAACTTGGCATACTTACACATCTTGGGGAAAAGGTGAGCAGCGTACAAAAACCAGGTCACTGCGACCTTTATTTGACCTTTACCTTAACCTTGATCATATTTCCCTTCCGCTCTCTAACTCGGCCACTAATTGACCTAGCGCTACCAAACTTGGTATACTTACACATCTTCGGGAGAATGTGTGTCGCGTACCAAAACCAGGTCACTGCGGCTTTTATTTAACCTTGACCTTGACCTTGATCATATTTCCCTTCTGCTCTATAACTCGGCCCCTAATTGACCTAGCGCGACCAAACTTGGTATACTTACACATCTTGGGGAGAAGGTGTGTCACGTACCGAAACCAGGTCACTGCAACCTTTATTTGACATTGACCTTGACCTTGACCTTTATCATATTTTTCTTCCGCTCTATAACTCGGCCCCTAATTGACCTAGCATGACCAAACTTCGTATACTTACACACAGGCTTTCCAGCAGCCCTAAGATTTCTAAAAATTCCTAAAATTTTGAGCTAGCCCTAAAATTCCTAAAAAAAATTATGCAAAATGTATGCAATTCCTAAAAAAGGGTTAAAATTTTATTCAAATTCCTAAACAAAAAATTCCACACATATGTTTGGAGTTTTTGGTGATGAGATGATGAACTTTTGGTTTGTAATTATGTCTAATGCAGGGTCTCCAACCATTCCTTATGCTGCGGAATCATTACGATTTCTAGGCTTAATTTCCGCATTCTGCAGCGGCAAGGTTATATTCATCATTTCAGTTGCACTGTACAAAATATGCACTGATTGGTCGCATTGTTCGCTTAGACACTTTTTTTGTTCAGGCATTTTGTATCTGGCATGTCTACGGTAAATGGAACAGCCTAGTCAGACAGGCGCTGTCTGCCAG
>NW_014577239.1:39564-51975 GCF_000485595.1 Priapulus caudatus
GGCAAAATAAGGCCACCACGAAAAACCGGTTTCTTTTAATATTATCTCTACTGACAATGTTATCGCCACAAATAAGCTGTTTACACCCACGTTTCGTTGGTCGGAGATAACGACACGGACGTCGTAAAACCGACGCAACATGCACTTTTATTTGGACGCCGCGTGAATCGGCCATATATTCGGCTGGTCGAAGGGTCAGCGATATCGATAGTCCCGGCGTAGATAACGATAACTTTGTGCACGTAGATGTACGGAAAACGGACGGAAAACACGGAAACGGCCATTGGAAACGGAAAAGATGTTTTCAAACGGGAAAACGTAATTTGAACATATTACAACATGGAAATTTCAATGAAATCACACAAAAAACCGTCGACAATAGCATTGGTAATGATATGGTTTACATTCAGACAAGTTTCAGAGCGAAATGACTTACAATTACGACTTTTGGTAGCCCTAGCTGTGCTTCGGTTTCAAAGGTTGTACCAAATACCTTTTTTTTCCATGCAAATATATGTAAACAGAATTTAGCATTTTTAGCTAATCTGACATAGTCAGATGCAGCTTGTAGAATCGCATGATCGTCCGTGCGTGCGTCCGTGCGTCCGTCAACAGTTGGGCACAAATCTAAACGGCTCGACGTACGGATTCGAAAGTCGGGATGTGGGGTGGGGGGGGGGGGGTAAGTCCGAAAACGAGTTGGGATGTCAAAGCTGGGAGTCAAAGGTCAAAGGTCAAGAGGCGTAGAAGAAGGGGGAACATTCCCTCTTTAACTTAAGGTATAGGGAGGAAATGCAGAAATGCTGCACAAATCTAAACGGCTCGACCTAGGCTCATGATAGTCGGTGTATAGCATCATGGTAGGAAAAGCCATCACTGTGCCGAAATTGGAGGTCACAGGTCAAAGGTCAATGGGGCACAGGGCATATTTTAGACATTTTCTGAGGACATGGTCTGACGGAGCGATTGAAAAACTTTTTTGTTTCAGCGGTGAACTACCATTTTTATGGCTTTATTGAAAGGACCATGAAATCTACTTTCTGCTGACATGCGAAGAGTAAGTGTCGGATAACCTTTTGACCCTCAAGAGGAGGGTTAAACATGGATTTGTTTACTGTTAGAAATAATTTGACTGCCGGGTTTTCTAGTAGAATCTATACATGCCTGGATGTATGAGGCTACAGTGTCACAGTGAAATTTCAAAAGCTAAATTTGGTTGAAGAAGGTTTATGCTCCTTAAATCGTATAATTTCTATGGCATTCTGTACTGTCAGTGTGTTACATGTAACGTATGCCACTGCCAGTGGCCACTGCCAGTGCATGTGGTGGTGGTACTGTGTAGTTTTTGCCTGCGTTAATTAGTTACTGATGGCAGCTCTCTATTTCAGCCTGTAGGCTTGCGTAGGTAAATGGATGAGTGCTTACCTATTCTGTCTTGCAAATAGTTATTGCTACTACGTACGATGGGAGCTTCCAATTTCCATCTTTAATCTGAAGACACTTAAACGTACGCGCCATCTCGTGGCAACTTTCGTAACGATCCCAATGAACATTCCTTTGAGAAGGTTCCTGATACCATCCCTGTGCCTTCCACTATTTCGGCGTGTACAGTGCACCAGATAGCTTGCGTATTTGCGTAAATACGTAGGAATTTCATACAAATACGCATGTAATTTTCAAATGTATGCGTATAGATACGCTTGTGTTTTAATAAATACGTACATGAGAAAACAAACAGATCGTATCGGTACGCTAACCTTCCATCTACTCCCGTATCGGCTCGACTCTCTCGCTAATAGACTGGTAGCTTGGTCGCGGTGCCCCACTGAGCACTCATTAAGTTCGCTATGGCTGCTGTGTGTCAGTACGTGAACCAGTCTATCTACTATCTATCGTGACTGGTTCCTGTGTGTAGTTTATTTTACAAAGCTCTGAAGTTAGAATTGGTGTTGCGACTGGAACGCAGTCTATACTCCGGCCTTCCCGGAATTAATTCCAAATAAGGAAAGTCGAACGTGTGTGATCTAAGCTTGTTGACTATTGGTCCATTATATTTGATTAGCCAATTAGAATTCAGTTTACTCCGCAGTAATAAAAACGCACGTTGCCGTCGTCTGCAGAAACAAACATGAAGTCTACACGTCGCGCTGCTGAACAGTGTCAGAGCATTTTAAAATATATGAATCCTACAAGACCAAGGAATGTTTCGTCAGTGGAAGATATAGTTTCACCTATAATCTCGCTAGTTGTTGAAAACTGTCTGGATATTGTCGCTCCCAAGGCTAAGAAGAAACACGATGGTAGTTTTGTTAGCGAGGAGACAGTAGCAAAATGGAAGGGAAAATATCCATGGCTTATACTCGTTGGAAATGGGGCGGACAGAAGGATTAGGTGCGACAGTTGTGTTAATGCAAAAATTGATAATGTGTTCGCGAAGGAAGGTTGTAAAGGCAAGATATGTTAATATTCTGGTCGATACTCATACTAAGAAAATATGATGAGTACTGCCAACAAGGAGTACTCATAGGAATCTTGCCGATACTCATACATAAAAAAAATGGTGAGTAAATACTCATCAACGCCAAAAATTATCTGGAGCACTGGTGTATGTGAACACATTTGGGACTAACAGGGTTTACTAGAATCCCGGAGTGGTGGAGCGACAGCGCTCATCTAACGTCTACTGCGGTGACTCTGTGGTGCGGCACTTGTTTTTAATGTCTTTTATCTTTTGATTTCTTATTATTTTTTACTGTTTGGGATGGGATGCGGTGCAATGGGATGGCATGGAATGGGATGGATGGATGGATGCATGGATAGATAGATAGTTAGATTTTTTGGGGGTATTTTTCTTTCAACCAAGCGGTCACCAACTGAGTAACGCCACTGATTTCCCCGGGCAACGCCGGGTATCCCGCTAGTCTGTTTATATACAGACAGGGTAGGGCAGATGCATTTTGTGAAACTGTTTACATTCAAATAAGCTAGAACCTAGAAGAAGTATGTGAAGCTGTATATATATATATATATCTAATCTATATTTCGGTTCATATGTATGTATGTCCCCTATGCCCGGCCAAACTGCCCAAGCGATCGGGATGCAATTTTCAGAGGGCGATTTCCTATTGTATATATCCATGGGTGTATACCCTTGAAAGAGAGAGAAGGCAGCTACTAGCGACTCTTGCGCACTCCGCGATGTGGTGTGGCTCGCTAGTAGCTGCCTTTTGTTTCAAGTTAGGCGGTTTATACATTCAGTTTGCTGGCAACATAATGGGAAATCGTGTCGTACGTTTTAGACTGTATCTCCGGATTGCGGGTGTATACGAGGAAACGATTTCGCACGATTCTAGGTGAATGTACTGTGTACGATTTGAGCTCAAGTTGGTTGAGTTACGCGTAGTAAATCGTAGGTATTCTAAGGCTAGTAAATGACGAATTTCCCTTGTTTATTGAAGTCACACTCCTTCCCTATTATCTACTTCTGATATATATATATAGTCACGTATGAAAAACACCAGTGGCTGCTGTAGCCAATAGATCAGAACGAACAACAGGATCTCATTTAGATTCAGAGCCATATGATAACATGATTCAATATGAACAGGCTAAACAACTTTCACAAAACAAACCAATCCGAATCCTCACTGAGAAATCCCTGGTGGTTCCACAGCCTCCCTCAAACCAAACGTTGATGTTAAGAGTCGAACCGCATACAGGTATAAAACGTAAAATGCTTTTATACGCTGGCCGCCTTTAAGAAATGGATCCTCACATATTATTTTGTCAGGAAGCCTGACTATGTTTTGTAATATTTGTATTCATTAGTCATCGTGGTATCATGAAGAGACGTGTACTCGAACGCTTGCAAAAAAAATTGATACCTAGTTCATTTATATCTAGTTTTCATCTCTTTTCTCTTTCTCTCTCTATTTCAGATCACAGTGCCATTTCAGTATGAATGGCTAGATGAATTGTTTAGTGAGCTGGCAACCCTGATTTTCTTCACAATGACTGGTTTCAAGTTTCGACCAATGAGCAGTAATCCGTATCTGCAGATATCGCAGGATGATGATGAAATTGAGATGGACCAGGTGTAAGTTGTCACCAGCTGTCACTGCCTGCCACTGTATGTCCAACTGCTATACGAGCAGTGGTTTGCATCGAATACAAAGTATTGCTCTAAAAACAAAACAAAATCAGGAAAAATATTTATCCTTTGTTTAACAAACATTCCTTATAAATATATTAGTTTCATATATTTTTGTTCGAGGATGTTAACTCTTTTGATTAGCTGTTGTTTTAGTTCACATTGACTCATTTCAAAATGTTAGAGGATTCTGATGTGACGTAGATAGATAGAAGTGATGTGTAGTGTTTACAACTTTAGATGAAGAAGAACCAGAATCATTCCATTGATTATTATAATGACAAGTAGCCATTTTCTGTGTCATACGCAGGTACTTTTCAAACCTTGTGTAGGTCTTGCGTATGTAGACCGTTGTTAGCAATACATTTATGTTATCTTTACCATCTGCTCTCATGTGTTACAGCTTAACAGAATCCGGGGCTCTGGAGTCTGTACATCTAGTCAGGAAGAATGGTGGAGACGGTGACGGTGTCAGCAAGCGAGAGAGCAGTCATGATTACGACTGACCATCTAGTCCAGTAACCAGTTGGTGGAAAGCTGTACCAATAATTACTCACTGTAGTGTGTAATGGCTCTATAACATTGGAGAAATGCAAATCATACTATTAATGTATGGGTGTGAAGCAAGAGGTAGTAAGAGTTGGTTTGACCACGTATAAAACTGTGTCCCAACATTCCTCCTTTTGTAGTTGCAGCATGTGACAGAGTACAAATGGTGAACAAGTTTTAAGTTATGCTAATATTTGTATAGCAGAGTAAGTATGCATACACAAACATCTGTGCAGCAGAAGGGTCTAATCGCCATGCCCATTACTATCCTTGGGCATAGGTGTGTGACATTTATTCAGAAAGAGCCATGCAGAGGGAGGAAACTAATGCATCCACGAGTCGTGTGTGTGTAATGAGTGTCGTCCATACAAGGGCAGAGACTGGATGCTTGTGTGACATCTGTATAATATGTGCAAGGGCCTGCATGGCATCACCTGAGCAGAGGCAGCACGTGGAAGTTGGCAGAATATTAGATCTACTGTAAATGTGCATTTACACTTTTCCATTCTAATTCTTAATTTTTCCGAGTAAGGTAATTGTGGTGTACCCTACTTTTTTTAAGAAACAAGTTCTAGTAGATACATTGTTTCAAGACTATGGTAGATACAAAAGGACTATAATGGAATTGTTACCTTGTAACAGCTAAGTGTAACAGTGATATGTCAATGGTAAATTATTGTGATTGTTGTGCTTCACCAAAATTATTGTATTTAAGCAATGTAGAATAAATTATATTAACTAATAAGACTATAAGAATGATATGATACTAAACAATAACATGATGATGAAAACATTATTTTAAACAAATAACTGTACATACTCTGGTGAATTAAAAATAAACATAAATTATGTACACAGTGAGCAATATATGTACAACTTCACACATTGATTTTCCTTATTTTTAACAAATATTGGTAGCAGGTTTTTACCTATATCAAATCCTACGATACATAAAATGAATCCACCAAAAAAACTGTTACAGTTGCAGTTGATGACTGACCACAAATGGACAAATTACTTAGTAGTCGTATAAGGCACAGGAAATAGGTTTGTGAAAGCATATCCATGTAGAGAGTTTGGTGTAGTGTCTGTGTCTTCCTCCTGGACCGTAGCTCCTGTAGACGTGTCACAGCTGTCAGTGCTAGAACAACGAAATAGCAATATTACAATTTTACCAGTTAGTGCACGCAATGCATTACATTCAAAATATTACAGTGCATGTTGGACTGCAAGAAATGTCACTACTTTTCATAAAATAACAGCAAATACCTGCACTGATACGTGGCTCCCTCATGTGGCAGGTCTGTAAGCTCCACATTACGCACACTGCCAAAGAAGTCTGTAACTAGAACATTCTTGACATCTCTTGTGAATAGATCAGTTCTTTCACTCACTGTTGATATGCACTGTTGTTTGGAACACACCTTGAACTGCAAACGAAGTACATTTTGAAGAAAGAATTAACATTCCTAATTTCATTAGCTAATAGCTATGATGGTTATATTGTAATTACATGTCATTACTATCATACACACATCTATAGGTAATTATAATATGTAAAAACAACAACTTTCTGCTTACAAATTGCCCCAGGGTCTTGTTGCTACCAGGTTGAACCTTTTCCAGAAACTCGAGAGCATAGTAGGTGTAGCGGTCGATAATGTACACGCCAATGGCTGGGTCGACATGGTGCTGTAACGTACACACAAAACAATGACAAATCAAACGGGCAATGTCCATCCCACATGACCATCACCCACGTCATGACATAAATAGGTAAACAAAAATCATGTGAATGCCTGCTCACAACACCAAATTTATATACAAATTCCAGTGCAGTTCTGTAGTTATTAAAATGTTTTTCCCCAATTTTTTTACTAAAACAGCCATTTACACTCAAAAGCTTGGAATATTCAGGAATTGACTACAGACTGAACGTGAGACTGATGACATACTGAAAGTGAGTCTTCTCCAACCAAACTGCTAGCAACACCTATGATATTAGGCGAATAGAACTTCTGGTACATGGAAGCAGCTTGACATGTGTCAATGATGAACAGCATCTCGTGGTACCTGAAGCCAAATACAAAATGACGCTATAGCACGATGCGTATCAGATATTCATTTGATTAACAAAACCAAAAACAGGTTCAATCATCCCATGGGTGCTAGGACAGAATTAATAGTCTACGACACCTGCAGGGGTCGAAATAAGCGATGGTTTGATGGTCCGGGGCCATCAACTAATCAGGAGGACCATCAGATTTTCAAAGTCAATGGTCTGACGGACCATTGAATATTTTGGTCCCATTTTACGGTAATTTTCTTTGAAGTTTCGATGTTCCAATATACTATTAAAGTGAATAAACAATTACTGTATCGTTTGATACATTCATTGTACAGCGAACGAGTTTGGCACTCGCCCGCTCGCCAATGTCGAGTGAAAATAATATCGGGCGAGTAAAAGCTAAAGCTGACTCGCCCATGTTGGCGAGTAAAAATAATTGATATTAGGCGAATAGAACTTCTGGTACATGGAAGCAGCTTGACATGTGTCAATGATGAACAGCATCTCGTGGTACCTGAAGCCAAATACAAAATGAAAGTGTCAATGACACTGTAGCTCACCACAAAAAAAGGACACAAATGAGTGAGTAAGAAGAAGTCAGTTTTAATTGAGCAACCATCGACGTACATTATAGAAACAATTGCCATCTGTATATCGCAATAATAATTTATAAACCAAAATGAATCACAATTTGTGACCGTAGATGGCACTATACCCGCTTTGTAGCGATGGCGCTTGAAATAAATAGGTTATGCTGCGTTCCGACATGTTTTGTAAATCTTTACTCTAATATAGATGTTTTATCGGCAGAGTGGATAGGAGAGGAAATACCAATTTTGCATTAAAGATATTGTCAATGAAATCTTGTAAAACGAACCAGACGAGTGTGACACCACAGACTGTTTGTGTTTATATAATATGCTATATAATTGCCAAACCCTACCTAATTTGCATAATTTTTTTTTAAATATCAAAACCCATAGCCCTTATTCATTCACATACCAAAAATTAGCAAAATCCGTTGAACCTGAACTGACTAATGGCAATTCCCATTTTTGCCAAAAAATTGCCGTGGCTCGAAAGTACGTCTACTGGCGTGCTTTAAAATAGGACGTTCCATATGGGAGCATAGCAGTAACAACTACACCCAATTTCAAACATGTGGGTCAAACGGTTCCTGAGTTATCGTTGACCAAACCAAATGTTGACGGACGGACGTACGACGGACGACGACCCATGGCAATAGCTTAACTTGACGCTATAGCAAGATGCGTATCAGATATTCATTTTAGTAACAAAACCAAAAACAGGTTCAATCATCCCATGGGTGCTAGGACAGAATTAATAGTCTACGACACCTGCAGGGGTCGAAATAAGCAATGGTTTGATGGTCCGGGGCCCCCAAATAATCAGGAGGACCATCAGATTTTTAAAGTCAATGGTCCGATAGACCATTAAATATTTTGGTCCCATTTTACGGTAATTTTCTTTGAAGTTTCCGCGTTCAAATATATACTATTAAAGTGAATAAACAATTACTGTATCGTTTGATACATTAATTGTACAGCGAACGAGTTTGGCACTCGCTCGCTCGCCAGTGAAAATAATATCGGGCGAGTAAAAGCTAAAGCTGACTCGCCCATGTTGGCGATTAAAAATAATTGTCTAAAACTTTAATCAAATGTTGGTTCCTTAACAGTTCTAGCGATTGTGGCGGGGGGGGGCCGGATTGTTTAAAAGTCGCGTGGGGCATGTTCATTATAGGGGGTGGGCACCACTGGGATCAGAGGACGACAGCAAAATTCTTTCCTGGAATTGAGGAAAAAGCTGCAATCGGGAACACAATTGAAACACAATGAGCATGCTGGCACGCAAAAATAAACGTTGTGTGAATTTCATTACAATTTTCTATGTATATATTGTAATATCAGGAGTGTATAATATCAATATATATCTATCTATCTATTTATATAATATAGATCTCTATATTATACATTCCTGGTAATATGATATATGCACTGCACCAAAAGAGGACCTTAACGGCTCATAGATTGCAAGTAAATTTTGTACAGATCTGAAAATAATTAAGCGTCGAGGCCTGTGTTAATTCAGTTGGCAGATAGATCAACTTATTAACCACATTACTTTGCCTTAGCATTGTACTTGCACAACTTGGCAGAGACTGAGCAGTTCAACCCTCAGCAATTTGAAGTTTATTATGTTTCTCTTTTTTTAAGTAAGTATTTTAGTCTTTGGTGTCCCCAAAGATTAAAATACTCAACTCAAAAGTGATATTTTTGTGATGAAGATTGTTTAATAATTCTGCCTCAGCGTGCAGGAAATTGCATCTAAGAGGTGCAATTTAAAAAAAAAAATTCCGGGGCCTCCGGACCCCGCCTAATTGGGGACCCCTTCTCGAACCCACCCCACAGTCTATTTTTTCACTATTGTTTGACAAGCATTTTTGTTTTAAAATTTGGGCGAGTTAACTTATTGACTCACTCGCCATGTTTGGCAAGAGGTGTTTATTTTAAAGCTCTAACACTGTTGTAGGTGAATAATTAAACCATTTTATCACCATGTAAAATCTCTTTCTTATGCTTGCACGCTGCATTACTTTTAGAGAACAATTTGAAATTTAGGAGGACCATCCAAAATTTAGGAGGACCATCTAAATTTCAAACTAGATGGTCCTGTGGACCATCTCTTTTTTCTCTCATTATTTCTACCCCTGCACCTGCATTTGCTTGCATACCTATTTTTCTGCCACATCTGCTCAAATGCATCGGCCAGTTCGACGTTAGTAATTTCCTCGGCGTCCTGGAACTTCAGAAAGCCATCGCCGCCGTGTCCGGTCATGTAGATGAGCACGTTGCTGCGGTCGTCGGTAAGCAGTCGCTTGGAGCGCGGCGTGCCAGGCGGCAGACGCCCCGTTAGCACGCGGATGAAGTTCTCCACCGTCACCTCGTAACCACGGTAATCGACCTCAACGTCGTCACCGTAGACATTGATGTGCTGATTGCGATTATTGAACACGGTTGCTGAAAGTCATATAACAGTATCACACCACCCACAGGAGTAATCGACTGAACTCGTCTGCACACCAATTGTATTTCTATTCCACTGAGTGTGATGCATAGAGACTACTTAATATGACGATTAGAAAATAACCAATGAGACTCGTAATGAGAAACTAATCATATAGTGAAAACCACATTTAAAGCACCTTCTACTATTATCTGTAACGAATATTTGTGATAAATCATTACAAATAAAAATTAATAACTAACTGCACTTTACCGGAATGTTAGTTGTAAAAATATAACTGTGCACATGTCTCAAAATTCTACGTGAGCTCAAACAGTATATAACTCGAACACTGCCTCTCACCAAGCAAGGTGAACAGTGCAGTATGCTCCCAGGACTGGGCAGCAACATATATGGATTCTGTTTTTAACATATTTGTTCAAACAGAATAACTTTGTTATCAAAATATTTCAAAAGACAATTTTTTACCTATCGATGTATCATATGTGTACACACACACAACTTCAAAATAATGAACTTTGAGGAGGTGCTGTTTGCCAGCAATTATATGTGGGAATTCATCACATATACTTTGCCAATGCAGCTATGAAAAATCTAATGTGTAAGCTTAATAAATAATGAATAGTGAATTTTCAACAAGATTTACATGCTTAAAATATGCACGTACCTGGTCGAGGATTTCGGGGATTGCACGCCATGTCATCAGCTACCATTAGGATGATCTGACTGGAACAACGAAAATGTAATCATATATATCACCTGATAGCACACAACATAAAACGAGTATAACAATAACATGTGCTTTACCACATATTACTGGATTATTCCATCTAGTTTTGGCATCAATGTGGCATTATAAAATAATGGTATTCGATTTTTATTATAAAACTTATAAGTACCGAAATTATTATCTTATTAGTGATTGAAAAATATTAAATTCTGACAATTCATCTCTGTGCCTGTACATAACCACAAATTAGTATGAAATAAACTGCACAACTCATTTCATGTTCAATCTTATGTTGAATATTATGAAACTACAATAGCTAGATGTAAATCAATTTCGGTTAAGGTGAAAGAAAGTCGTTTAGCACATGATAGATGATTAAAATAAGCTAAGAATGGATAAAGATTTTCATTTGATTTTCTTGTGGCTGTACCTACATAGCTATTCTCAGTGCAACAGACCCATTGCAGAGTGAGTGCTACATGGGAAGGGCTAGTTTTTTTGTATTGGGGACGCATGGAAGGGCTAGTTTATTGATGCATAAAATTCACTGGGAAAAACCAGTAAAACTAAAAACATGGTAAAATAGGCATCATTTTATATTGTATAATCATATTGTTATATTGTATAATCATGACATACATGTGTATAAAGAAATGTGTAAAAGGAAATAAGTATAAAAGGAATCCTTGTAATAAAGTGCATGTTTACTCTGCATATAAAAATGACAATCAAACATTTAAACAAATTTAATAAAAAAGAGAACTGTGACTATTTTACAGTCACACGTCTTTTGTAATTACCTGTCAGGAATACCGAGTCTTTTAACACTTCGGTACATGGACAAAACATTGGCAACATGCCTGTAGTTGAACCAGAACCGCGAAGAGTCAACAAGAATTGCCCAGTTGTTCGTGTGACCACTCTTGAAGAAATCTGTAGCTTGTCCCTGCAGGCGAGGAGATCATATATGTTGTGTTTATAGCATATTCGGCAGGGGGGGTTAACAGCTGTACACAATGCGACAGTACACACACAGCACAGGCGGGGCGCGGTAAGGGGTTCGGAGTCGAGTGCCGCCATATTGGCCGGTAGGAGAGTGTATTTGTGCCACCCTAACCCTAACACTAACTATAAACCTAATTAATCTATCTATTAATTAATAATTAATAATTCAACGCACCAATCAGAGACGCGTGATTCATCAATCTGGCGTCGCCATCCTACGGTTTAAAAAATCGCGCGCGGGCAGGGGGTTCGCAGTCGGGCGCCGCCATATTGACCGGTAGGAAAGTGTATTTGCGCCAAATTTTTTAATATTTATATATTTTAATATTTTAAATAATTTTTACATTTTAACTGTACCCACTAATATCTGTTAATAGTGTACCGGTACCCACTATTATCTGCTGATCCGATTAGAATTTGGCCGAATTTGGCCGTGAGATGGCGTGTGTTTGGCCGTGAAGTCTGTCGACTATCTGGCAACCCTTAACCTGTATGATACAGGCGGTTCCGGTTCCGGTTCCGCTTCACTACACTAACCGCCTGTAACCCTTGCTTATTCAACCCGCTTCGCGAACCAAGAAATCATTGCGCCCAATCAGAGAGCTGTAACGGGCCAATCAGCCAATCAGCGAGCAGGCTTTTGCCTGACGTCATTTCTCAAGTTATTCAAGCCATAACAACCGGTCGATCGATAACGAGGCTTGCGAACCGCCAGGGTTGAGCTCGCGTACAGGCGGTTAGTGTAGTGAAGCGGAACCGGAACCGCCTGTATCATACAGGTTAGGCAACCCTGGTCGAATAGTAAAACTATCACTATCAGTATCACTATCAGTATCACTATCAGTGCATCACTAGTAATAC
>NW_014577239.1:52000-63175 GCF_000485595.1 Priapulus caudatus
TTGGCTCGGCTGGCTTGCGCCTGACTCGCTGTTCGCTGGTGATATTGATCGAACCGCCGCTGCTCAGAATATCGATTGGCGCAAACACACGAGAGCGAACACATAACCTCTCCAACCTCCGTTGGGCCGGAGGTAATTGATGTAACGGATTCTGCATAATAATACATGACTGAATATCATTCGACTTATCACATATGAGTAATGAATTTGAGTGTTATCAATCAATGAAGGTGGACAGGCGCATACTTTCCTAAATATCCTTGTTTTTTCTATCGTCTATTTTCACATATATCACTTCAACTTTTGTCCACTTAATTACAACAATTTGTTTTAACAACTTCAACATTTTTAAATGTTAGCATCACTTCTAGAAACTTTGCAGCTCTAGGATGAACTGTATTCATAATTGTAAATAAATAGGGTATTTCAAATAAGGTTTAAACTGTTTTTCGCGTCTGCGCAATAGCAAATGGCTAGTTCTAAGGCAATGGGCTAAACGTTTACAGTGTAGCCCTTCACTCAATCTTAGCAGAGTTAACAGGCAGTGCTAGAGAATACAGCAACATGAATCGTTTACAAGCATGACACCCAAAGCTAGGCAGCATGAAATACACAGAAGCAGTCAGGGTGGTGGAGCCTCCGTGGCCCAGTGGTAGGTTTTCAATGCACTTGTGCCACTGAATGCTGGCGAGTTCAAACGCGCCGCAGGGGCAGTGAATTTTTCTCGAAAAGGTGTAAAAAACGCTGGCTCTCAACCATGGGAGACGTGTGAATCTCCCGTGAGCTCGGATGGAGCCAGCGTAAAATGGCGGTCTCCGCAGAAATCCTAGCCAATAGGGACGCTAAAAGAACCACTGAGGGCGCAAAAGAACTCTGGCTGTGAGCCACCCTCCAAGTGGACAGTGCCATTCGAGCTAAAGGTCTAACTACCTGTCTGTTCCACCAAGCTGGTCCACACCTGCATGGCTAGCTATAGCCTGGAAAGTTAATTCCTTACGAATGTCCCTGCGTTATTAATCCACGTGATAACCGTGGCTACGCAGTACACTATCCAGATCCAGTCAGAGGCTCTCATAGCGTTCAGATATTAGTACGTTTTGGCTACAGCAGACTTTGTAAAGCTAGCAAGGTTTGGGCTAATTCCAACATTCGCTTGTGGCCTTCTTCGGCCTCGTAGTGAGAAATGCAGGAGGTACCTTGAGGAGCTATTTCCGCATTAGCTGCTAGTATTATGGGCCGCAATAGCCTATTATGGGGACACACTATCCTAGTTTAGGACCCCAAGGTCTCATTTCGCAAATGTGGGATAGACTAGAAGACCTGAAAACCACTAACTAGTGATGAACTAGCTGCGTGAAAATGTTAAACTAGGGTTAGGGATGTCAGTGTGATACATGAAAAACTTGTTCTCTAAACTTAGCGACGTTATGTGGCCTAGGGAGCTCAATCCTAATTTGGGACGCACAGTATAAAAATTTATAATATAGTTTGCACATGTGCTAGGCCGCCTAGCCCTAAAAGTAATCCGGGGGTATATAATCTAGGAGCGAAGTGGGGATCTTTTGCTCCGGTACGTGCCGGACCACGAGTCCGTGCTCCGGCAAATCCCAGAATGCAACTGCAAAGTCATGCCAGAGCATTTCTCAGCGGCAATATGAAAACGGCAGCAACACGAACCTTGTAATGTTTTTTGTTTGGATGTTTTCGCTGGCATATAAAAAAAGAAAGAGTACGGCGAAATGAGTGGAAGAATTATAATGAAAATTTTGAAGTATTACGCAACACTGTAAACTATAGCTTATGTTTTTGGAGGGGAAAACGGTTTCATTGGCAAGAGGCACAGGGAAGTCAAAGTTTAAATTGTGATTGAAAATAAGCCATGACTTGACATGACTTGAATATGTGAGGCGAGACCATGAACTTTGCAATGCATTCTGGATTGCGCGGAGCATGAGCCAGAAGAACTGCCCGTCGCGGTTTAGCCGGAGCACGAAGCTCTACGAACTATAGTGCCTTCGGGCTCTGCCATAGGCTGTGGGCAAGAGCTAAAGGGCGGTTTAAGGATAGATAGATGAATGTCAGGACGATTGATAGATAGAATGAATGTTTATTACTGGACTCTATCGCTATAAAAGGCCCGAAGGGCTATAGTATAGGTTATAGAGGCAGAGGTTCTTAGAGCCTGGCTGGTGCCTGTGTCGCGTGAAGCAGCAGGCACATGGCAAAGTTTTGTGTTTTATGTGCTATGCCATAATGCTAATGTCGCATTTTTCTGGCGAGGGACCGTAGCTTTCACCAGGATTCTCAATTTGGGCAGCATGCTTGAGTGATGATGACCAGACTATGCATGTAGGAAGTCGCTGAAAGGTAGAGCCCTGACCTTGTAGCGGTGACTAAGACCTACAAGTAGCGTAGTCTGCACCGTTTTACCGAACCTGTTTACGAATGGTTCCATGACACGCGTCTCCTAAACTGGTGTTTATCTGTCGTCGAAAAGTCTCCGTAAATTTACATCTACTGGCTTTGCCGATAATTTTTGTCATACTTGCTACTACAGTTTCAATCTCAATGTGGTATGCTTTTATGCCTAGAATCGAATATGAGCGTATTATTGATAGGCACGTTATTACAATATATTATATATGATTAAGTTGGATTTACAGAGTTTGTAAAACATTGACAATTGTCCTCATAAGACATTAAACACTAAAAGTACCGAAGGACACGTCCAACCATTAGGCCTAAGCTCACGTTCTGCCGTAGCTCACTGCAGGCGCCAAACTGTGGCTTCTACCTGGGTGGGTAAATAAACTGATATTCCCGCTGACAGTATATTACAAATACAATAAGCAGAGTACGTTGTACATGTATGATGATCATATATTTTTATTATAGATATTAGAGTGTATTATACTCATCGGTATCTATGTTTTTTTTTCTGAAGACAAGCAACTAGTTTCGCATTATCAGTAAAGTTCTGGCCTGTACTCGTCGCAATTTTGTCTCAACACCCATCATGTCAGCGCGTCTATTGGTTTCTGTTTGTGTTATTTGTTGGACGGAGTAATACCGGCGCTAACACTTCAAGGATATTTGAGTGTAAGTCAGCTAAGTGTCATGTCACAATGAATATTTAGTTACCAAATCACTTCAAGAGATTACATATTTTTTGTTCAAATACAAGCCTTACATCAGTCCGCCATACACGTAGCCAAGTACGGCGCTGTAAAAGTACTGATATCACTGCATACCTATTATGTAGTTATTGGCTGTTTGCCATCCCTGCCAACGGTACCGGTCGCCGATTTTTTTTTCTCTTTAAAGTCACGGTAGGTGATTGCAGCGCCATCTATCGGCGAATAATAAACTAGCGCTGCTTTTGGGTACGATATTAAATACTACGATTTTTATCACGCGAATATATACCGATAACCCTAACCCTAACCCTAACCCTAACCCTAACCCTAACGCCTAACCCTAACGCTAAACCCTATTAAATTTAATTAAAATTTTAATTTTATAATTGTAAAAAATTAAATTGTTGTTATTAAACTGTTGTAAAATCAATCAATGTAAATTATTTGCGTTAATTGAAAAAAATGCTAAATCAGAATAAAGATAGAAAATACAGAACAACAGGAAAAGTAATTAAAAACACGGATGGGATTCGATCCTGCGACCATTCATTACTTGTGCGCCAGCGTGCGTAACGCCATTACACTGCTGCGACATATTGAAATTACAATTTTTGGATGTGCAGCTATGTATATCGGCGAGAAAAACAAGGCTCAAACCAATCGGGCGTCAGTACGTCAGGTACCGCTGACTTTAGAGAGAAAAAAATATCGAGCGACGGTACCGTTGCAGGAGCAACAGCCATAGTAGTACGGATTTACGCCCCTGATTCGCACACTTCACGTGCTCATGCATTGCCGCCCCCCCCAAAATAAAATCCTGGCTACGCGCCTGGATGGCGTGTGTTTGGCTGTGAAGTCTGTCGACTATCTGGCAACCCTTAACCTGTATGATACAGGCGGTTCCGGTTCCGCTTCACTACACTAACCGCCTGTAACCCTTGCTTATTCAACCCGCTTCGTGAACCACGAAACCATTCGCCCAATCAGAGAGCTGTAACGGGCCAATCAGCCAATCAGCGAGCAGGCTTTTGCCTGACGTCATTTCTCAAGTTATTCAAGCCATAAGTTCATAACTGTTAACAACCGGTCGATCGATATAACGAGGCTTGCGAACCGCCAGGGTTGAGCTCGCGTACAGGCGGTTAGTGTAGTGAAGCGGAACCGGAACCGCCTGTATCATACAGGTTAGGCAACCCTGGTCGGATAGTAAAAGTAAAACTATCAGTATCACTATCATCAGTATCACTATCACTATCACTATCACGACACTAGTAATAATAGTATCAGTATATCAGTACTTTTACAGGCCGACTGGCTAGTGTATGGGGACTGACGTAAGGCTTGTTATTTTGAACAAAAATATTAATCTTGAAGTGATTTGGTAATAAATATTCATTGTGACATGACACTTAGTGACTTACATCAATATCCTGAAGTGTTAGCGCCGGTATTCTCGCAACAAAAAGCACAAACAGAAACCCAATAGACGCTGACATGATGGGTGTTGAGAAAATGCGGACGAGTACAGGCCAACTTACTGATAATGCGAAACTAGTGCTGTCTTCAGAAAAAAAAACATAGATACCCTATGAGTATAATACACTCTAATATCTATAATAAAAATATATGATCATATACATGTACAACGTACTTCTGTTATTGTATTTGTAATATATCTGTGGGAATATCAGTTATTACCCCACCAGGTAGAGCCACATGTTGGCGCTGCAGTGAGTACGGAGATGAGTAATGTTTACGTGTTTTAGTGTTTATGTCTTATGAGGACAATGTCAATGTTTACAAACTTGTAATCAACTAATCATATATTATATTGTAATAACGTGCTATAATAATACGCCTCATAGCGATTCTAGGCATAAAAGATACCACATTGAGTGAAACTAGTAGTAGCAAGTAATGACAAATTATTCGCAAAGCAGTAATGTAAATTTACGGAGACTTTCGACGACAGATAAACCAGTTTAGGAGACGCGTGTCATGGAAACCATTCGTAAACAGGTTCGGTAAAACGGTGCAGACTACTACTTGTAGTCTAGTCACCCTACAAGGTCAGGTCTACTTTAGGACTTCCTACATGCATAGTCTGGTCATCATCACTCAGCATGCTGCCCAATTGAGAATCTGGTGAAAGCTACGGTCCCTCGCCAGAAAAATGCACATTAGATTAGGCATAGCACATAAACACAAAACTTTGCATGTGCCTGGTTCACGGACCACAGGCACAGCCCAGGCTAAGAACCTCTGCTTTATAACTATACTATAGCCCTTCGGGCTTAAGGATAGAGTCCAGTAATAAACATCATTCTATCCTATCATCGTCCTGGACATCATCTCTATCCTTGAACCGCCCTTTGCTCTGCCACAGGCCTATGGCAGAGCGAAGGACTATAGTTCTAGAGCTAGTGCTCCGGTAACCGGACCGGGAGTTCTTCTGGCTCATGCTCCGGCAATCCCAGAATGCATTGCAAAGTCATGGTCTCGCTCAATATCAAGTCATGTCAAGTCATGCTTTTTCAATCACAATTTAAATTTGACTTCCCTGTGCCTCTTGCAATGAACCGTTTTCCTCCAAAAACATAAGCTATAGTTTACAGTGTGGTAATACTTCAAATTTTCATTATAATTTTCCACTCATTTCGGTACTCTTTTCTTTTTTTTATATGAGGAAAACATCCAACAAAAAACATACAAGGTTCGTGTGCTGCCGTTTTCTATTGCGCTGAGAAATGCTCTGCATGACTTTGCAGTGCATTCTGGGATTGCCGGAGCACGGACTCGTGGTCCGGGTACCGGAGCACGAGCCACTTCGTCCTAGATTATTACCCCGGATTACTTTAGGCTAGCAGCCTAGCACATGTGCAAACTATATTATAATTTTATACTGTGGTCCCAAATTAGGATTGAGCTCCCTAGGCCACATAACGTCGTAAGTTTGAGAACAAGTTTTCATTGTATCACACTGACATCCCTAATCCTAGTTTAACATTTCACGAGCTAGTTTCATCACTAGTTTAGTGGTTTTCATGTCTCTAGTCTATCCCCACATTTGCGGAAATGAGACCTGGGGTCCTAAACTAGGATGTTGTCCCCATATAGGCTATTGGGCCCATAATACTAGAGCTACATGGGAAATAGTCTCAAGGTACCTTCTCATTTCTCACTACGAGGCGAGAAGGCCACAAGCGAATGTTGGAATTAGCCAAACCTTGTAGCTTACAAAGTGCTGTAGCAAAACGTACTAATATCTAACGTATGAGAGCTCTGACTGGATCTGGATAGTTTACTGCGTAGCCCACGGTTACGTGGATAATAACGCAGGGACATTTCGTAAGGAATTAACTTCCAGGGCTATAGCTAGCCATGAGGTGTGACCTAGCTTGGTGGAAAGACAGGTAGTTAGCCTTTAGTCGAATGGCACTGAGGGTGGTCACAGCCAGAGTTCTTTTGCGCCCTCAGTGGTTCTTTTACGTCCCTATTGGCTAGGATTTCTGGAGACCGCCATTTTACGTGGTCATCCGAGTCACGGGAGATTCACAGTCTCCAATGTTGAGAGCCAGGTTTTTACACCTTGAGAAAATTCACTGCCCCTGCCGGGGTTTGAACTCGCAGCATTCAGTGGACAGTGCATGACACCTACCACTGGGCCACGGAGGCTCCCACCACCCTGACTGCTTCTGTGTATTTCCATGCTGCTAGCTTAGGGTGTCATGCTGTAAAGATTCATTGCTGTTTCTTAGCACTGTGTTAACTCTGTAAGATGAGTGAAGGGCTACACTGGTAAAGTTAGCCCTTGCCTAGAACTAGCCATTTGCTATTGCAGAGGAAACAGTTGAAACCTTATGAAATCCCTATTGAATTACATTATGAATACAGTTCATCCCTAGAGTGCAAGTTTCTAGAGTGATCTAACATTTAAAATGTTGAAGTTGTTAAAACAAATTGTTGTATTAAGTTGACAAAGTGAAGTGATATATGTGAAGTAGATGATAGAAAAAACAAGGATATTTAGGAAAGTATGCCTGTCTTATTATGATAACACTCAAATTCATTATCATAATGTGATAAGTCGAATGATATTCAGTCATGTATTATTATGAGAATCCTACATCATTACCTCCGCCCAACGGAGTTGGAGGAGGTTATGTGTTCGCTCTCGTGTGTTTGCGCAATCGATATTAGCGCGGCGGTCGATCAATATCACCCAGCGAACCAGCGAGTCAGCAAGCCAGCGAGCCCAGCGAGCCAGCTCGTAACACATACATGTTACATGGGAGCGTGTACATGTCAGTACACTGACGTATATCGTGGGTTATTCGTGTGTTCGTGAGTCGTATGGCTTATGGCGTATGTCGTCGGCGGTGGGATGCACTCCGTGAGTGCAGTCTGTCTAGTTCAGGCTGTGGTCCCTTCTTTGCTGGTGTATACAATCGTGTAGCCCTGTGGCAGCATTGCCAGAGCTCTAATGGCACAACCATAGTTGTTTTGGCCTTAGGTGTAATGACGTTAAGCATATATCAACTACAGCTATACATATTGGGAGTCCAAAAGTAGTCTTGAACCTGAAGTTCTTATGTATTCGACTATATTTTTACATTGTTTGTTTATAATCTTGCAGATTTAGACTGCCCCCATATATAGACAGAAATTCGAAATAATGAATATAGATAAAAGGAGGAGAGCTCGTGTACAGGGTGGCTGGGCTCAGCATCAAAGTGATGCTGATAGAGAAAAGCCTGAACAGCATTTAGTGAATACCCAATCACTGGTTCAGGCTCAAAATATCTCTACTTTTTCTGGAAGTGCAATATTACGGAATAAAGGAAATGATTTTGAAGCCAAGTCTACATTTGAGTTTACAGACCCATATTCAAAAGTGAGTCAATTAAAGAAAGTGTTACATTCAGGGTTTGAAATTAACAGCAGTCCGTTAGTCTGAAACTATCAGATTTACTCACAGATGAGTATATTGCAATTTGCAGTAACAACTACGATGGTGGACTACCTTACTGTCAGTTTTTGACTAACACTGACGAATATAGTGTTAATTTATTTCTCTTTCCTGCAATTGATTATAAGTTTATTTAAAAAAAGTTAAACCGTAAATTATCAAATGTATTTCAAATTAGTATTCGTCATAACGGACATTGATAAATATCATGGATGCAGCCATGTTTGCAGCTCATGGTATGGCGTAGCTGGACAACACTAGCTCCTTTTGGCAAAACTCGTGGAATACCAAAATGCGTGAAATTCTGAACTACCAGAATTTCACAGACTACCAGAGTACAAAAAGTTGGCAGTCTGTATGACTACGAGACAAAGACGGTTAATTTCGCACCCTGGTAACAATCCTCCTTGCAAAAAGCAGGTAAATGTAATAACCAATTTGCAATTTCATTTACCTGATAAACTGGATTGTAGATTCCAGTGGAATTATAAAATACATGAATTATAAATCTTAAATAAAATATAGTTAGCACAAGTGCTAGAAAGCACAAGCTGAACAGAGTAGAAATTTGTTGTGGTATTTTATTCATTTTTTCATTTAGTACACAGCAAACATTTGTTGTAATATGACAGAAACATTTATCTTTGTTACAACAATTGTGTTTGTTGGACAACATTGATCTCTATTTAAATTGCAGCTGCAGTCAGTGCAAGGGGACATGCATGAAGTTGCTGAAAAATTATTTCTGGGCAGCCTGATTGCAGCAAAGAATTGGATGGAATTGAAGAGGAATGGAATTACACACATATTGTCCGTAATGGATGTTCCCCTTCCCCGAACACACACACAGGGTAGGCCTATATGATTGACTATTATTCCACAAGCCTGTGTATGTCACAAAAACAATGAATGCTCATACTAAGGCACGAAGGGTCGTTTTCGTATCAGGTACTACATATATGTACCCGAGGTAGTTTTAGGTTGTTTAGTATTATGTTTATATTTTTAGCTCACCTTGACATCGTCAAGCTGAGCTATTGCCATGGGTCGTCGTCCGTCTGTCCATCCGTCCGTCCGTCCGTCCGTCAACATTTCGCTTTGGTCAACGATAACTCAGGAACCGTTTGGCCCACATGTTTGAAATTGGCTATAGTTGTTACTGCTATGCTCCCATATTAAACGTCCTATTTTGCAGCACGCCAGTCGACGTACTTTTGAGCCCCGGCAATTTTTTGGCAAAAATGGGAATTGCCATTAGTCAGTTCAGGTTCAACGGATTTTGCTCATTTTTGGTATGTCAATGAATAAGGGCTAGGAGTTTTGATATTTAAAAAAAAATTATGCAAATTAAGTAGGGTTTGGCAATTATATAGCATATTATATAGACACAAACAGTGTGTGGTGTCACACTCGTCTGGTTCGTTTTACAAGATTTCATTGACAATATCTTTAATGCAAAATTAGTATTTCCTCTCCACCCTGCCGATAAAACGTCTATATTAGAGTAAAGATTTACAAAACATGTCGGAACGCAGCATAACCTATTTATTTTAAACGCCATCGCTACAAAGCAGGTATAGCGCCATCTAATGGTCCCAAATTGTGATTCATTTTGGTTTATAAATTATTATTGCAATATACAGATGGCAATCGTTTCTATAATGTACGTAGACGGTTGCTCAATTAAAACCGACTTCTTCTTACTCACTCATTTGTGTCCTTTTTTGTGGTGAGCTAGTGTCATTGACACTTTCATTATATGAGGTATGTTTAGGGCTAGGGTTAGGGTACTTCTGTAGTACAAGTCTGGTATACTTTGTGTATACATATATGTACCTCGGGTACATATATGTAGTACCTGATACGACAACGACCCCTTCAGCCATACTAAGTGTGATAATTATAATGTAATCAATAGTAGGTTAAATGATAAGTTTCTGTGATCTTAATATGTAGCAAATAATCATTAACCAAGTTTGTATTCATTAAACTGTTACTTTCTATTGAGGTGGCTATTTTCTTTTAAGGTTTTACTTACAAGTTTGTGAAATCAATGGACATGGCCGATGCTGATTTGCTCAGTTATTTTGATGAGTGCCACAACTTTATCGAAGATGGATGTGAATCTGGTGGGATTCTTGTTCACTGGTGAGTGTGCATAATGTAAGTAATATCATCCTTTTAAACATGAGTACTTTAACATTGTAATATAATTGACATTCTCTCTAATTGTTTGCAGTTTGGTCGGCGTGTCAAGGAGTGCAACTCTAGTCATTGCTCATTTAATGAAGAAGGAGGCTGTCACGATGGAGAAAGCGCTAGCAAAAGTGAGACAGATACGATTTGTGAGGTGCGGTTAAATTCATTGGCACAAGGTGTCTATACTTAAAAGACAACCATATTATTGCTTTTAAATACTAGAATTCTTTGAGGCACCCTTCATTAGGGAGTAATGCAACTGGTTATTCTTGGGCATATTTCTGACATGATACAGAGCACTAAACCATTCACATTCTTGTGAAGTACTATGCCCTTCTGTTGAATTTAGTTTCTTTAATTATAGTCCAAACCCAGGTTTTAAACACCAGCTGAAGGTGTATGAGAGCTGTGGTTGTCATATGGATGAAGATTGTATGGAGTTCAGAAAGCTCAGACTTAGCAAGCTGTCTCCGATCATGCAGGAGCCAGGTAAGTACTTCCACGAGATATTGACTCATCCTATTAGAAATCTAATCACGTTTGGTTTAGTGCGTTTAGTTTTTTGTGTATGTGTATGTACGTTTATCTACTTAGCTAATGAGTTTGTAATATTTTCATTTCGGCCATAAATACTGACAGATGTTTGTAAATTTTCTGTGTTTTAGAATTAATTGTAACTGAGTGAATTGAAGAGAGAGGTGCTATATTCATCAGCTGACTGACAGTTTGGAACATTTTAAAAACAAAAATGAAAGTGTAGTATATGGAGCAACAAGTGTAGAAATTAACTTTTGAACACAGGAGTCCAACGGACTCCCTACCCTCATACATGTCATAAAGAGGGAGTCCGCAGCAAAATGAGGGAGTCCG
>NW_014577239.1:63185-67762 GCF_000485595.1 Priapulus caudatus
TTTAAAAAAAATTAGGACCCCCCTAGCATGGCGATGACCTATGGTCCTCGCATTGCTCACTCCTCTGCTAATTAAAATTTCAGCTGAAAATTAAATTATCCAATCTCATCCCTGGATTAGGGAGTAATGCAACTGGTTATTCTTGGGCATATTTCTGACATGATACAGAGCACTAAACCATTCACATTCTTGTGAAGTACTATGCCCTTCTGTTGCATTTAGTTTCTTTAATTATAGTCCAAACCCAGGTTTTAAACACCAGCTGAAGGTGTATGAGAGCTGTGGTTGTCATATGGATGAAGATTGTATGGAGTTCAGAAAGCTCAGACTTAGCAAGCTGTCTCCGATCATGCAGGAGCCAGGTAAGTACTTCCACGAGATATTGACTCATCCTATTAGAAATCTAATCACGTTTAGTTTAGTGCGTTTAGTTTTGTGTGTATGTGTATGTACGTTTATCCACTTAGCTAATGAGTTTGTAATATTTTCATTTTGGCCATAAATACTGACAGATGTTTGTAAATTTTCTGTGTTTTAGAATTAATTGTAACTGAGTGAATTGAAGAGAGAGGTGCTATATTCATCAGCTGACTGACAGTTTGGAACATTTTAAAAACAAAAATGAAAGTGTAGTATATGGAGCAACAGGGGTAGAAATGAACTTTTAAACACAGGAGTCCAACGGACTCCCTACCCTCATACATGTCATAAAGAGGGAGTCCGCAGCAAAATGAGGGAGTCCACAGTCTGAAGTTTAAAATTTAAGATATTAACAATAACGCATGTGCTTATTTTTAAGATTCATGCGGTTGCACGTCTGCCAAATTTTCTTTGGACTTTTACTGAAAAAATACGGTAATTCCGCGAGGCCGTGCTCTGGAACGAACTGGTTAGAATGGCAGAATTTTCATGGAGTCACACGGACTCCTGCATATGTAAAATCAGGGAGTCCGACAGTAAATCAGGGAGTATTTGACTCCGGACTCCCGTTAATTTCGCACCCTGGAGCAATATAATGATACTATATACAACTATACATGTAGCAACCACTGTTTAACCATAGACTTCTTATCAGACAATCATGATTCCTGATGATGTTTCTGGCCTAGACAGCAATATTTTTTAAGCTGTGCTATGCCTTTTGTAAATGAACTCCTCCTATTTTTATAGGAGACAAGATTCTGCCTGAAAGCGTGTTGGCGATTGACCCGATAAATAAGTCCGGAAGAGATGTCTGTCTCTATAAGTGCAAAAAGTGCAGGTAATAAAAGTGGAAGTGCAGTTACAAAAAGGAAGATTCTGTAGACAGATAAAGTACTGAATGTTACATTTTGTTTATATATTGGGTAATATTGTCAGGGTAGATAACATACATAAAAGATTGACTCAACTTGTGTTCATTTCATGTTTACATTCTTCACGTTTTTTTTTTACTTAATAATGTGGTATTCAGTTAGGAGTATAGTGCTGCTCTTTTACATTTAGATACGTATAATGTGAACATGAATGCCACAATGCATCAATTTACATACCCCATGTTACAGGCGCTCTCTGTTTTGTGAGAGTAGTATCATCTCGCACTTCCGTGGGTATTGGGCACCAGTGCCCGATTGGAAGCTGAAGCTTAGACTGGTGAAGATGCCAGCAGAGTCAGCAGAGCCAGCAACTGAGGGCAAGGAATGTCTGGACTCCATCCATGTGGAGCCAGTTCAATGGATGGCAGATGTTATCCTATCCCCTGTTGGGAAGGTGAGAGTACGATAGAACATCCAGTTGATATGTCATTGTTTATTTAAATTTTGAGTATGATCCTGGTGTTGGGTTAGGTTAGTTTTATGCAAGTGGTTTTCTTCATAAATTGTATAAGATGTTTGGCATGCATAGTAATCCCTGATGGATATTGGTTATCTGGTGGTATATTGAATAGTTTTATGTGTTTTGTAACCTTACGCTTGATTTACATTTGTATGTATTACTTATTTAACACAGTATATCCTGTTTTTCAGATACACTGTCCAAAGTGCTCTTTCAAAATTGGCTCCTTCAATTGGGCAGGTGAGTGCCAATTTACTTCTGAAGAGTTGCCTTATTATTAATAATGATTAATTATTACCTGAAGTATACACCTGCCATGTGTAAGTGTCAGTTTTAAATGCAAGCGTATATAAAATTTGTTTGTTCCTAGGTGAACACTGTTCGTGTGGCACGTGGGTGACACCATCTATCTGCATGGACAAGAAAAAGGTGGACAAGTGCCAGCCATTGGTCTCACCTGTAACTACTGCTCAGTCAAAAGAACACACACCATCACAGGACACTCAGTTGCCTACCACTCTGCCAATCGGTGACAAACCATTATCATCCACAACTAGGTCGAAAAATTAGCGTTAGTGTTATCTGACAAGTAAAGCATATGATAGTTCAGCATGTTCACCATGACACCAAACCTTGTACTGTATCAAGCATAATATAATCATGGTTATGATAGGACACGGCAAGAAAGTAAAACAGCTATATAAGTTGAATGGCACCTAAGTGCCAGGATATTTATTCAGCACGTATCTGCAAGTCAATAAATATATTTTGCCTAACAAAATATAGCACAGAGCTGCACAGCGATCATGTGACTTGTGACATTTGCTATCACCTTGTATTGTTATCTATTACTAGCTGGTTTGCACTCAATAATTTCTAACTAATGAGGGATTTTTAGACAGGCAACGTCAGCGCCACAGAGTTTACAAACTACTTTAATTATCAAACAGCACTGATAAATCATCATACGTATGACGCAGGGAATAACATTTTACTGAATTTTCTAGTGCTGTTGATATTTAGTTTCCATTACAAGCTATGCAAATTCTAAATACATAGTATGCCTTTTAACAGCTGGTAGCAGTTGGCATCACATGGTATATTTTCTAGATTAGTGATGTATTATTTAATTTGCATTGCACGTATGTAAAGCAATTGTGTTGTTTTCTATCAAACAAATCTGATATTGAACGTGAGCAAAGCTTGTCATTTATTTACACGTATTATTGTAAGGTCTTAATTGTAAAAATCATATGATTACCTCTCATTCTTTAGGTGCACCACAAACTTGAATTTTATAAGCATGTACATACATGTCGTACACAGCATACTTCTAACATCGTTTTCTGGTAATGTACTATCGTGAGCTTCTACATATTATATCAGGAGTAAATCAAAACGAGTTTTTGTTTTAATTCACTGCTGATTATAAACTAGTATATGTTACCGGTACTACATGGTACATGGTAGACAGAAGTGCATAATCACAAATGTTTCATGGTGCTCCTATAGAAGTGAAATATTATCTGACTAGTTACAGTAGTGTCTAGCTTCAACTATTGGCTAAATTACTGTTTGCTATAGTGTTTGTGATAGAACCTAGGAGTATTAATAAGCAGTAACGATTTTGCATAAGCCTCAATGCCATATATCATTATGACATTTAAATTGAGAATTAATCAGTTACTGTTAAACATATAATTGGCAACTTTTTATGAACCTAACACGTTTGAATAAGGTAGAAGCTGTTCAGATGTTGTGAAAGCCGCAAGGCAACAGGGTAGAATAAGCTAGTCTGTAGCCAAGGCTTTCTGTTTAGAACCTAGCAGTCTAGCCAACCAACTTGGTTTCTTAGCCAGGGTCTTGCTATCATCTGGCATCATCTGCAAATAGAAAAATCATTATTAACCAAATAAAATGGTAAAAATGGGTATTGCTAGGCCTTCCAATTACTATTAGCAGTTGTATTAGATTTACCAAGTGGCTTTCAAGTATTTACGGTTCGTAAAATTGAACATTCGAGGGATAGAGACCTTAACATTGTCACATATATAGCTTCATAACGATGTCTTAAAATATATGAAACAGTCATCAACCCCGCGCTAATATAAATGCACCTCCCCGCTACCACTACCCCATCTGGCATTCTCCCACCGCCTTCTGCCTCAATGTCCAGTTCTGATGGTTTCTTAATCCTTTTAGAGGTAGGTTTTTGCCCAAATACGTAGTGATTTGGGCGAATTAATTCCCAAATGTTACCTAAAAACGGGTAACTTTTATTTAAACTTCTCTAGGGCATTATTTGAGGCTGAAATCATGGTAAAATCATTATGATTATACATGAATACACTGTAAGTCAATACGAGTAGAAAAAGTGCCTTTTCCTACCTTACTTATGATATTGTGGGAAGCATGTCTTGCATAGTCCAACACTATAGTCAAGCATGCTCATCATTTTCACTTTCATTACCCGATTCTGAGTCAGAACCAGGGAAATCATTGGGATCTAGGTCACTACCACTATCTACAACCTCCTCTTCATCATCAGAATCAGATAGAAGTCCCGCAACTTGCTGTATATTGAACGAACAATATAAATATTGCATTTTTCTATTTCGCTATATTCGATTTATCTATTTCGCTTTATCTATATTCGCTATATCTATTTCGATATTCGCATATTGCTATTTCGCACAGAATGACGTGGTGATTTACTGGAGGTCGCCATCTTGAAACAACTTTTTTACTTCCGGGTCTATAAC
>NW_014577239.1:67772-69539 GCF_000485595.1 Priapulus caudatus
CTACAATGTCACAGTGAAATTTTTAAAGCTAACTTTGGTTGAAGAAGGTTTATGCTCCTTAAATCGTATAATTTCGATGGCATTCTGTACTGTCACTATTTTACATGCCACTGCCAGTGCATGTGGTGGTGGTACTGTGTAGTTTTTGCTTGCATTAATTAGTTACAGGTGGCAGCTCTCTATTGCAGCCTGTAGGCTTGCGTAGGTAAATGGATGAGTGCTTACCTATTCTGTCTTGCAAATAGTTGTTGCTACTACGTACGATGGGAGCTTCCATCTTTAATCTGAAGACACTTAAACGTACGCGCCATCTCGTGGCAACTTTTATAACAATCCCAACGAACATTCCTTTGAGAAGGTTCCTGATAACATCCCTGTGCATTCCACTGTTTCGGCGTGTATGTGAACACATTTGGGACTAACAGGGTTTACTAGAATCCCACCACTCCACCACAGATTCACCGCAGTAGACGTTAGATGAGCACTGTCGCTCCGCGGCACTTGTTTTAAACGATGTAATCTTACTCTGAATTGTCCTCGATTCCTTGTTTCAAGTTCCACAGTTTGAGCTTCCAGAAGGTCAGCATGATTCTAATGCCACCAATGCCTTTAACTCTCCAGCGTACGCGGACTGTGCCATCGTCTTCTTCACACGTGATTTTGAGTACCTCCATTCGCACATGCGCATACCTCAGGTGTGCAAGGACCTTGATCATTGAGATGTGTCTGACATATGCCATGATACCTCTGTAAGGAAATGATTTCCTAACACCAAATCGAGAAATGGCAAAAAAAGCATGCAACCTTTTGACTAATGAATACAGCCTTTTTACATTAAGACACTAGCATAAGACACAGGCAATAAACGCGCTAATTAACTGCGAATTAAAATAAATGTCTTTGCAAATTTTGGCATAAAAAACGACATACTATCAACATATAATATAGTCAAGAACATATACTACGTGGGAGGTATACTAAAATAGATCAACAATATAGAACTTGAATAATAAATTTTTTGTCCTGATGAAAAAGTCGGATGTCTATGTCAAGCATTTGAAATTGATGGGGAAAAAAATAGGAAAGAGGTACAATGTTACAATACTTTAAACATACTAGATAGATTAATAATTATAAAATACCTATGTAATAAGCAACAATATCGAATGGCTCAATGTTTTGATTTTTCACCAGCTCAAAAAACTTCATATGTAATGGGTTAATGAATAAATAGATTGTAGACAGTACTTTCTTTTTGCAATAAAAAATACTATAAAATGGTTTCAGTAATAAATTCTTAACTTGTACATGTATAACTTATACACTTTAAACAATTTCAACAGATTTTCAAAGATGAGAAGTTAAGGGCTGTGACCAGAACTAATCCCAACGGCAAAATAATATAACTCTTGTCTTAAAACGATCATTGCGAGAATTTTGCTCAGAAAAACTAAATATAGCTGAATATAGTCTCACCTGACAGCGAAAATATCACTGATTACACCAACATTCAAAACACCAATATTTTATGCAGTTATAGCATAGAAAAATTGATTTGACCACATCATACCAGCAATACCTTTTTTCGAGTCAGGACTTTCAAAAATCACAAATGGCGTCTCAAACAAACGAACATAATTAAAACAAAGGGGCATCTATTCGTGTGTGATAAGTATTCTCGCTGGCGGTACGCAACAAGGATTTGATCCACTTCTCTCTCCGTCTTCGTTATAGTCCCTAGGACTTTTGAAGACTAATATTTATGAG
>NW_014577239.1:69872-81484 GCF_000485595.1 Priapulus caudatus
ATCGTTGGGATAGCGTATTGTTATTCGTGACCTAGTGTATTTCATTAGCAGCCCTAGGTATGTGTCGATGTAACAAGGTATGTGTAACTAGGATTAATGTTATTTTCAATAGTTCAGTTGCCACAGGATTTGTCTATGCACGGCTAGACTGTTAGCGATTTACTATAGTGCACATTATATTTCTGAGAAGTAACATGGAGGAAGGAATCGACGAACAAGGTTACGGTGGTTCTTTCAATTACTCTTAGTTAAAGTCGATCATTGCGAGTTGTTTTCAGGAAAAGCGTTTTTAGTGGTTCTATTCTCACTCTACATGATGCCTACCGTGTTCGCTTGATGAGACAGTAGATTGTTTTGAGAATAACAAATAAAAATGTCTTAGAACCGCATGGGCAAAGACAAAACACTGCCACGATCACCATATCTCTTTGCCAATTCCTCCTTGTCCTGATTTCGCCTCGCTCCATGCTCCTCGCCCCACTTTCTCGCGTACCCCGCGAGACCGGTCAACCAAGGGTACAGTAAATGCAAAATTCGCACCGGAGATACTTTTGGTCCAGATGTAAGACGACAGGAGCTGCATATAGGAGCTGTAAGCGCCAATACAAAGTGTCAAGTTGTAACCGTGTGTGTGTGTGTGCGTACGTGTGTGTGCACGCGTACGTGCGTGTGTGTGTGTGTGTGTTGTCCGCTATGCTTCCGGACAACTTTCGTCCGTTAACGAACAACTTTTAGCGGACGTTAGTGAAACGCGCTACGCGCTCGCAATCGATCGAGCCCCGTACTTCAATCAAAGGCACCGCTGTTGCGCACATGGCTCTGTCAGATTTTCGTGACATCACTGTACACGTGTATATCACACGTCAACAAGAACACCGCGGTATTGAGCTGGTTACGGTATGATAATTCCAAAATATTACACCGCGATAATATCGCAATACCGCCGCCGGTATACCGCTGCAACCCTAGTATCCGTCCCTTCTTACACGCTTGATATGGGGCGAGTTACACGTGATAGTAAGATACACGTCCCGGCCTTCTTGACGTGTGAGAAGGGACGGGTACCAGTCTAGGTGCGTTCACGGGGAAAGCTGCAAACGACATTCAGAATTCGAGTAAATCGGCGTAGAATTGCAGTTTAAAAAAGATTTTTTTAAGTAGGTTCCATTTATATTATTTGTATTCGTCAGTATTCGAATAATGATGACGCGAATAACGATTACGTATCGACCAACAATATTCGGTGCACCGAATACGCGAGTGTATCATTACAGCCCTATACATACAGTGCCTGAAATGGACGGTCGCCCACTCGCCACAGGCGACCAATGTCTATCTCGGGCGACCGAAAATTGCACAAGTCAAGTAGTCACTTGCCCCACCAAAAAAGTTTGGGCGACTGCCAATATTTCAACACATAAACAAATTTACTGATATGTTTGAGTTTAGTTTCTTTGTTTACTAACTAATCATAATCCTAAACCGGAGTCCACGGTAGGATATACAATCAGACCAAGCTCGCGCATTTTCGTTCTGACCGAGCTTGCTGACTGCGGGGTAGACTGGTAGTCTTCGACTCTCCCGCTACACTGCAAACATACATGTCTAGATGCGTTGTCTGGCTAGCTTGATACAATGCATAACATCACATTTATGTACATGTATCGCTGACCTGAGCCCACCCTGATCGGCCACGCTTGCTTATACGCTTGTATGCTATGCCCGCTGTATAACGCTAGTGTGGCATAGTATTAAATGGATACATTATGCTAGCAGTGAGACCGGTGAGAATCAGGGTGCCTGAGCCCGCTCAGATCGCGCGCACTCGCTCTATGCGCACTCGTTCGGATGCGCTGCTGTATAAAATTTGGGCCTCCAACAATGCATTTGGGCCAGTGACTAAAAAAATTTACTCGCCCCCCAAAAAAATTAGGGGCCAACCTTCAGCTGGCCCCCATTTCAGGCACTGCACATAACTGACGCTCATAGGGTCTATGTCCCCCAGGGTACTGCCGGAACGTACCCTGGGTACGGTCCGGTATACCGGAACGTACCCTGGTAACTATCTGATATGGTTAGGGTTAGGGTTAGGGTTCCTGGGTTAGGGTTAGGAAGTAGGCGTAGGCGGCTCCCTAGACTCGTTAGTGGAGTAGGCGAGGTACGTTCCGGCAGTACCCTGGGGGACATAGACCCTCTCAGCATAACTGACACAATCATGTATTCGACTCGTATATATATATGTATGATAACATGGAGAAAACGTCCTGAGAAATTAGACACACTCACTGATTTTGCTAATTTCTGTTCCACATTGGCCAGCTGTTCTGCTGTTGGCCGACCTGAGGCATTTGGGGCTTCACTATCTTTTGTAGACTTCTCTGGCTGCTTAGTTACACATGAGTGTATAGCGTCATCTACTATTCTAGTGCCCGTGGATGTAGGTAGTCCTGTGCAAGATGGCGGATGTCTTCCAACTATAACCGTCACACTGTGGTTCTCTCGAGTTAATACGTTGCTCCAGCCTGAAGACACTCCCACTTCATTGTGTGGAGTAGCAAGACCTGTGTCTGAGTGGCGAGCAGGCGTGCACAATGAAGAGCAATGAGTGAATTCATCCCGAGTGCTGAGCTCATTGAAGCAGTGCTGAGCCAGAGCTGCTGTACGTGCTGCGTTCAGGTCCACAGGCGATTCATTCTGCAAAAGACCAAATGCATGTTTAACTGAATAGAATGGTTATTTAGTTGCTGTCTGGTCAATGTAGCTAGTAATTTATACAAGAGCCGCAGAGCGACTGGGCTCATCTGAGGTGTGTTGCTACGGTTATGAACGTAAAATTTCAGTCGTGCGTAGTGACACATTTGTTAGGCGCAGATATGCGCAGATACGCAGTTGCGTACACATCATTTCAGCAACCTTCTGCATTCTGCATACCTCCAAAATCCCATTGGTTGATACAAATCGCGTGCCTGAAACTCCTGTTTTATGGTGCATTGTGACCCTAATCCTAACCCTAACCCTATTTAAAAAAATAATAATTCATTGTAAAAATTATTTGTTGGTATTAAATTGTTGTAAATAAATCATGTAAATATTTGCGTTAATTGGAAAAAAATAGTTAAATGAATAAAGATAGAACAAGTGCCGCAGAGCGACAGCGCTCATCTAACGTCTACTGCGGTGACTCTGTGGTGGAGTGGTGGGATTCTAGTAAACCCTGTTAGTCCCAAATGTGTTCACATACACGCCGAAACAGTGGAATGCACAGGGATGGTATCAGGAACCTTCTCAAAAGAGTGTTCGTTGGGATCGTTATGAAAGTTGCCACGAGATGGCGCGTACGTTTAAGTGTCTTCAGATTAAAGATGGAAGCTCCCATCGTACGTAGTAGCAACAACTATTTGCGAGTGCTTACCTATTCTGTCTTAATTGGTTACAGGTGGCAGCTCTCTATTGCAATTTGCAGCCTGTAGGCTTGCATACTGACAGTACAGAATGCCATAGAAATTATACGATTTTAAGGAGCATAAACCTTCGTTTAACCAATTTAGCTTTTGAATTTTCTGCTTGACATATGTAGCCTCATATCAGGTATGGATAGAATTCTACTAGCAAACGGCAGTCAACATTCTTTCTAACAGACAGTCAACAAATCTGTTTAACCTCCTACTGAGGGGTCAAACGGTTATCTGCACTTACTATTCGCATGTCGGCAGAAAGTAGATTTTTCATGGTCCTATTCAATAATGCCGATAAGAAATGCTATGGGGTGTCACCGATGAAAAAAAAAGTTTTTCATCGCCTCCGTCAGACCATGTCCCTCAAGAAAAGTCTTAAAATCTGCCCTTGTTTGCCCATTGACCTTTGACCTGTGACCTCACATTTCGGCACAGTGAGTGGCTGTTCCTCCATGATGCCTATACACTGATATCACGAGCCTAGGTCGAGCGTTTAGATTTGTGCCCGCAATCTGCATTTCCTCCCTATACCCTTAAGTTAGGATGAATGTCCCCCTTCTTTTACACCTCTTGACTTTGACCATTTGACCCCGCTTCGACATCCATTCGTTTTTCGGTTACCCCCCCACGTCCACGATTCGTGACGTAGTCGAGGCGGTTAAGATTTGCTGCCCAAACCCCGTATAACGACGCCGGCGAGAACGCACGGACGATCATGCGATTTCTACAAGACTGCATCGTGACTATGTCAGATGAGCCTAAAAATACAGAAACAGATAAATAATAAAATCTGTGGGGTTCGATCAAGCCATGAGCCGTATCTTTGCTGTACCCGTTGGCTATACCCAGACATATCTGAGCTTTCTAGGATTATGGATGTGCCTATGATATGAGAACACTGTTGACATCATTGAGGCCATTTCAGGATCCATGTTTAACCCCTCTTGAGGTCAAAAGGTTATCAGACACTTACTCTTCGGCCACGTTAAGTGTGAAAGCACATTCTGGTCTTCAATTGAAAGCCATAAAAATGCTAGGTCACCACTGAAACAATAAAAAGTTTTCAATCGGCTCCGTCAGACCATTTGTCTCAGAAAATGTCTAAAATCTGCCCTGATGCCCCATTGACTTCTTGACCTGTGACTCCTATCTTCCGGCACAGTGTTGTGCTTTTCTTGCTTTATCTTTCCTACCCATGAATCAGTGCTCGAAATAAGAAAAAAAAGGTGGGTTGCGTGTTCCTAGCGGACAACCCCGGCATCAAATCTGGGTTAGTCCCGAAAATTTGTCGGGGTTGTCCCGCTGAAACTCAAAAAAGTTTTTCAACTCTGTCCGTTGGCCATGTCCTCAGAAAATGTCTGATATCTGACCTTTCCCCCACTGCCCTTTGACCTGCAATTTCGCACTGGTGATGGGTTTCCTGCCCATCACACTATACACCGAATATTAAGAGCATAGGTCGAGAGCCGTTTAGATTTGTGCCGCAATTCTGCATTTCCTCCCTATACCTTAAGTTAAGGAGGGAATGTTCCCCCTTTTTTTAGACCTCTTGACCTTTGACCTCCAGCTTCAACATCCCAACTCGTTTTCGGATTACCACCCTACGTCCCGACTTTCGAATCCGTACGTTCAGCCGTTTAGATTTGTGCCCAACTGTTGACGGACGGACGCACGCACGCATGGACAATCATGCGATTCTACAAGCTGCATCTATTTATGTCAGATGAGCTAATAATTTACTCTAAATCCTGTGGGGTTTGAAATTAACCGTAGTCCATCAGTCCGAAACTATGAGATTTACTTGCGTATGAGTAGACTGCAGTAAGACAAGTCAGAGTAACAACTAGTTCGGTGATCTAGCTAACAGTCATGCAGAGAAAAAATTTCTTTTTTTTCACGGGAGCTCTTTCAAGCCTGTGGGAAAATAGCTCTCATCAACATTTTTACGGGAGCTATTTTGAGCCTAACGGGAGCGATTTCGGAGGTTTGAAGAGCGAATCGCTCATCGCTCCCGTGTATTTTTTACCCTGCTGTCATGTCAACTTTAATAGCACTATCACTGTATCAGTTTTTAACTAACACAGACAAATAAACTGATAATTTAAACTATTTCTCTTTCCTGCAAGTGATTATAACTTCATTTTAAATAAATTAAACCACCAATTATTAAATGTACTTAAAACTAGTATTCATCCTCATGCACGTTGATTAATAACATCAGGAGTAGATAATAGGGAAAGCATCCATTCTTTGGCCATCAATTCGAACGTATTGCCCGCCGAACTTGAAACAAAAGGCAGCTACTAACGCACTCTTGCTCACTCGGCGAGGCGGTGTGGCTCGCTGGGAGATTGGACATCAACACAACACTGGGCGAGATAACCTTTGACCCGGCATACAGCTACATACCGGCATACCGGCATACAGCTGGTATGCCCCCCACGCATGCACGCACGCAATCAGCAGCAGCTCCAGCTCCAATCTCCCAGCGAGCCACACCGCCTCGCCGAGTGGGCAAGAGTGCGTTAGTAGCTGCCTTTTGTTTCAAGTTCGGCGGGCAATACGTTCGGATTGATGGCCAAAGAATGGATAATCGTGTCGTACGTTTTAGTCTGTATCTCCGGATTGCTGGTGTATACGAGGAAATGATTTCGCACGATGCTAGGCGAATGTACTGTGTACGATTTAAGCTCAAGTTGGTTGAGTTACGCGTAGTAAATCGTAGGTATTCTAAGGCTAGTAAATGACGAATTTCCTTTTTATTGAAGTCACACTCCTTCCCTATTATCTACTCCTGATAAGGCCAAAACAAAATATATCTGTGGTTACCGTTACATGCCGAAAAAAATAGGGTAGGTAGGTTTTTTTTTTACTTTAAACAAAATTGACAATTAAAATGTTTAGGGTCGCTGGGAATAAATAGGGTCGGTCGGGAAACCGTAACCACACCTATATTTTGATTTGGCCTAACATGGATGCAGCCATGCTTTGCATTTGCAACATTTGTTGCTTATGCTATGACGTAGAGGGACTACGCCCACTTTGGCAAAACTCACGGAATACGCAAATTTGAAACTACCAGAATTGCTCATGGGTTAGCAGATTACTAAATCTAGTAACTAGTCCGTATGACTATCAGATGGAGGTTAATTTCACACCCTAATAAAGGATTGCATATTACATAATGAAATGTTGCAGCATCTTCCAGCATATGCAGTTATACCCTATAGTTAAAGGGATACATTACTCTAGGTTCTTTATGTATTTTCAGTTAAAATAGGTTGAAATTACGCTAGATAAAAAGTTGCATGGTTCAACATTTATTCGAAATTTATATTAAAAAAAAAGAAGTTTTTCAACTGACTGCTATATCGTTGCTTACAATGACGGTGGCGCCACTGGCAGCGCATCCACTGAAAAAGTTGCGCAAAGCAACGTTTCGGCTGCAGGCTACAGACCAAGGGTGTTTCTTATTTATTAATTTAAGAGCAGAAGGATTGCAATATCTTATAAACGACACTTTAATAGTTTCAGTTATAATATGGATGAATTTGTCTTAAAATGTATATCGTTTGGTTAAATAGCATTTAGGTATAAATATAATTGCACTTTTGTGATTAGCCCTCGGTCTGCAGTGTTCGAAATAAGGAGAAAATTTTGCTTGTCCAGCAGACAAGCTACAAAATATTTTTGCTTGTCCTGCAAAATTTTTGCTGTACAGGAACATTTCCCTGACATATATACTAGAGCTATACTAAGCCATAGTAGAGCAAGGGAAGCAATCCTGGGCACCATTGTAAAGTGTTTAATGTAGAATAAAAATGGATTAAATAAAATAAAAGTCCATATTTATTCTAACCACACAATAAAGATGTAAAATTACACAAATACCTCGTTTTATTAGCTGTGGGAAGGGCGCCAATACAACCGGAAGTGACAAATTTCATCGGGTTGTATCTAAAAGACGAATTGAAACTATGAAACGGACTGCAAAAATGGCGGCGACCAGCGATGGTAGAAAATGATGAAAAATTGCTCTAAAATGTTGCTCTAAAATGCTGCTTGTCCAGCGGACAAGTTACTGGACAGGTCTACTTGTCCTCCGTAGAAATGGACAATTGAGGACAAACGGATAGCCCTTATTTCGAACACTGCTCTGTAATGTGCAACATAAATTGGCAAATGCGCAACTTTTTCAGGGTGGCAGCACGATTGCGGGTGTCATGTCAGCACCCAAAAATTTAGATTTCGAAATTCAATGTCGTTTTATGGCAAATGTTAATGCGTAATTATAGAAATTTGTAGGTATATGCTATTATTTATGAATCTACTATCATAATATACTCTCAATTCAATCCCGTTCCAATCCATTCTTGGGGAAAGTATCCCTTTAAACATCACAAGTATTGACGTACATTACATTGTACCGGTATTTGTTAATGTAATTGTCATTGCATTTCTAAACTTTATACAACATATTCTCACATAGTACGAGTATTGTATTCACACACACGGTATTAGGAACGAGTGTGAGATAACTCTAAGGAAGAAATTATAATTCACACTCTAGCTTAACCAGCCAAAATGTATTATTTTATGACAACAATAATAAATCGACTAAGTAAAAATTTCTTCATGGAGGGATCAAATTTCAGATTGCAGGTTAAATTTGTAGGTCAAATCTGCAGGTAATAAGATGTGTTCTAGTAAACCACAATAAACACACATACAGCAACTCCATGCGATAAAAACAGTTCAGGCAAGATAGGTGGCAGATGGAGGCAGTGGATCAAATCAATACTACAGTTAGACCTCAATTATCCAAACGACCCGAGCGGGGAGTATTTTGTTCAGATAACCGATTGTTCGGATAACTGATCCGATTGTAAATAAAGGAAGCCATACTGAACATCATTACTGTGCGTAAAAAGCATGTTTACAGAGTTTTTAGGCGGTCTAGTGGCTTATTAAATATTCACGGGGACCTTGAGATCTTGTTCGTATAATCCGAAATTCGGATAATTGATGTTCGGATAAGCGAGGTTTTACTGTACTTTGACACAGATATGTTTTATTTCACAGAATGGTTATAGGTAGGTATGTATCAGTTGTTATATAACAGAGGTGACCTGCAAGTTTAACCTGCAAATTTAACCTGAATATTCAACCTGCAGATTTAACCTGTGTATTTTTCACCTGAAAATTATCTCTTCAATTTCTTCACCGATTGTGTCGGTCCTCTAACTAACTCTTTTTTGTAGTAAAATAGTGTGGTAAAAATGGATTAATTTATTATTTTTACCTAATAACTTTACACATATGCACAAATTGCAATTTTACACCATGATACCTTGGGATATGATTTCAGGGAATCCAAGCTATGCTGTTGGCCACAAGAAACGATGGCCAAAATCAAGCTGTGTAAAAATACTAAGTTAACACATTTTTACCCAATTTTTTTAACTCTACAATAAATGCATTTCATTTCTGCAAGAAATGCAGCATAGGTGAAATGTGGAGGTGTCATATTCGGTTTCTTAATTAGGCAGTGTGGAACGTTTTAATAATAAAATGATGGTAAAAAAAAAAAAATGTGTTTACTACCAGTCACAATGTTCATGTAATGTCTATTGTCAAATTATTCCACGTAAATGCAGTTCAACTGCACTTTTGCAACACACATCCTCACCACACCCACGATGCTATGCACAAACAACAGATATATATAGTTCTATATTATTTATAGAATAGAATCTCTATATTTCTGTTGTTTGTGCACAGTGACGTGCGCGCAGTGAAACTCAAAGATTGGCAGAGGGGCTCAATGATAGAGAGCATGGTTGTGAGAGCAAAGCCGATGTGTTACTCTACATAGTTCTCAATCTCGCTATGCTCTCTATCCTTGCACCGGCAGGGCTGCATTTAAACGTTATTTACACAAAATTATTACAAATAATAGGCAAATGAGAAAAGAGAAACATATTATTATTACTGAAACGTTGTAAGTGCCTCTGTTTCTGGTGACACACTCTCACTATCAGGTGGTATATCTACCCATGGCCTAGGCATCCATCCATGCCCATGGCTGTTACAACACGCAGGCAGTGAGACACGCTACAACTACAACATGGGTGTTGCAGGGTATATTCTAACCACCTAGGGTGTAGGCCTATTCCTTGTATGATGTATCGTGTGTGTACCGTTAATAAGCTATTTCTGCGTACTACACTGGACTGTACAGTGTACTGTAATAGTGTCAATGTGACTCGCAGCTAGGGTCTGCATACCTCCCAAATCCCATTGGTTGATACAAATCACGTGCCTGAAACTCCTGTTTTAATAAAACTTTTATGGTGCATTATTGTGACCCTAACCCTAATCCTAACCCTAAACCTAACACTAACACTAATTACAATTTAATTTAAAAAATTAACTAGACAATCTGCAGCCGGATATCCGCGCGAAGCGCTCAAACGCCGCCCTAGCGGCGCACTTTTGCGATTTCGCTGCCCTCTTCCCAACCCCATTGCTCGGGTCCTTTCTAGGTATAGGTGAAAGCCGTTTTATTGCTGAATTGAGCAGTTCTGCCCATTGCACGAGGGTTCCCACTACCCAGTTAGGTCGAGACTGGCTAGAAATGCTCCCAATTCTTTGTTCGCTACTAGGCGCGCTTTCTTTGCTGTAATAACGGAGTTTTTTGTTCACATTGTAACAATATATAGTTAGCCGGCTCAGTGGCGTAGCGTTCGGACTGCTTGGAGTTGGAGGATCCGATAATATAGGAAATAACATTTTTTCGCGTATTCGTAAATAAATCGAGTTACAGTGTAGTTTGCATTGTCACTCTTATCTGCTATTGTTATTTTGCATAGTTAACTCTCAATCAAACTAAGATTTCAAGCATGGTGTCAGAAGTGGGCCTGAAACTGTGAACAGTGGAAGCTTGGAACTGTAGTGTTCCTAAGAATTCCACGGTGAAATTCCGAGTGCTCCGAGGGCTAAGGAACAGCCGTCGTGATTCTACAGGCACCTCTATATATTGATACTAGACACGATCCGCCAGATTGCGAGCATCCCGCCGAATTGTTATCCCACACCGTACGAATATACTTGTCGTATTACTAGATAAGAAAAAACTAGCTACAAGTACAATGTCGTAGCAATAATTTACTAGTAAGCTCACTCACTGCAGTACTGCACTCAGGTACGCCAGGCACTGCACAGCTACTAGTAACCTAGCTCTAATACCAGGAGGGCTAATAGCTAATTAATGACAAACTGTGGTTACCGGGTACTAGTAAGTACTAATAATGACGACTCCGTGTTAGTGCGTTACAGTACTCCTACTAAATATATATAAAATAAGAATGCTTAACTAAATTACGAAATCTATTGTACTACCAACCTTCTTCACTGTTTGCTATCAGCATAAGGCCTACTCTCTTTGGACGCTATTAATTCGCCGAGTTTCCGTGTAAATTCCCGTCGAAATCCTACGTCCAACATACGACGCCGCGGAGGCTGGCCAATTCGCTCTCGCCGGCGCGACTGTTGGCACGCTATAATCACTAATATAGTACTAGCAGGTAGGAAACGCGTGCCTTGCCAATAATTGCGGTCTGTCGACGCTCCCATGGTTCAATTTCGAACAGCTTCACAGCAAGCGAAATACACATGCAAGAAAACCCAGCTTCCATCTTTGTTATCTCCTGTGCAACTAACAGTGTTCACATTGTTTAATATAAGACATAGATGTCTCTGTCGTGAAACCTGGAGCTGTGTCATGCGCGAAATCACACAAAAGACTGATCGACAAATTCTCGCGTTCGCGAAACCTTGCCGCAGTACATGAAATGACTGTCCAGAATCAGGAAACACCTACGCCGGCGCCTCTTCGTAGACCTCATTCTTGCGCCGCCAACGCTGCAGAGGGTACGTCTTTTGCAACGTTCCAATGGCGGAGGCTCGTATGGAAGTTGCCGAAGAGCAGTGACGCCGTCCTGGTCTGAGCTGGCCTGCCTTCTAAGAGCCCAATTAGAGCGTCGACCACTGCGCTCCCACCCGCTGCTCGGGCTTAGCTTAGTCACGCTCGAAGTGGGCTGAAGTCCGGTGTCGGGGCTTCGATGGGGCTGTGGACGCTGGTCGGTGTTTTTTGGT
>NW_014577239.1:81782-83665 GCF_000485595.1 Priapulus caudatus
AATGGGAAATTTTAGCCTAACATGTTCTTAAAATCTATGTTCTTATACGCGGGTTTTTACTGTAGCGGAGAAAGGTTCGTGTTGAGAATAAACCCAGTTTGGAAGTTCTAGTATCTGAAAACGCACCAGCAAACCGGCCCGAGTGATTCACTCGGGCATTCCTCCGCAGAAAAGGATAGGGAGACTTTGTAACCCTATCCTCTTGGGTTTGGGTTACATTATTGTATCTAGGATCCATAGCTGCCAGCGCTGCATACTGTCGTAGGACGTTCCCGCGGTCGCGTGCGCCTTGCCGCCGAACTGCGCGCAAGATCTGCGCTCAGCACTTCGGGTCAACACCTCCTTTCGGCAACGCTTCTCTAGTATCCCGTCTCATCTGGATTTGTATCAACCAATGGGACGTTGGGAGGTATGCAGGCCCTAGCCGCGACTGTCAATGTGTAACACTAACACAGTAACACAGTCCTAGTTACATTACGATTATGATTATGATCATTTTGATCAGTTACATTTGTGCCCTTACAGTTACATTCACGCATTTATAATTTCCACTTGCATACGCCAGACGTGTGTTGTTTCTTGCTTGCAATCGCATCCGGGTTGTCCATTTCACTAAATTAATTGTTAAATATCGAACTTGAAATGACATGTTCATAATTTTAAGTGTTTTAAATTTATAACACAACTCCAGCGGATTGCTATCTTGCCGAGGACAAGTACATATACGAGTTGCAGCGACGCCTAGTGGAGGCGATAGTAGTATGGATCAAAGGTATGGATCAAGATAAGCCCAGTTTATTTGTCCTTTGTTTGATCATTTATATATAACATAACTATTAGAAGTAAACTATACGCGTAGCGCAACATAGACAAGATATATATAAAATGCATAGGGCTTATATGAGAAATTTTACTATTATAATAATCGGCATAAATCTTTTTTCTAGTACCTCCCACATTTCCGCAGGGGGAAATTTATATGACAGCGACAGTTCTAACTGCTCTTTTGTTTACCACATGCGTTTGTTTATTATATTATCATCACAGACCATAGACTAGTGATATCCTTACTCTTACTCTTAGTCTATGATATCATTGTGTATTCAACCTATTAATAATTCATAACTATCTGTACATTATGACAGACGAAGGGGGTATGCTATTGAATGTCATTGACATTGTTGAGAGAAAGCATAAACCTGAAAAGAAGGTAGGTTTTCGCGCATTTGCCTTATCATACGACATATGCACTGCCACTGTATTTAGTGACGCTGACAGAGCCTAGCCTTAGGCAGTATATACAGCAATACGCGCGTGTCTGTACCATTCAGCCACACTACTCAGAATGTGGAGAATATTCACCAGTAAATGTCTTACGATCTTGTTCAGGTGCTGTAGATCTAAGACTTGTGTATTTATCTGTTTCAAACGTCCAAATTACGACTACGAGTACGAGCTAGTGGCAGTGCAGTGCAGTACGGGTACGTGTCTCTGTCACGTACGCGACTCTTCGGGTTCAAGGATATAAGAGGCAGGCCCGTAGCCAGGGGGGTTCGGGGGTTCGAACGAACCCCCCCGAGCCCCCCCCCCAAGCCAAAAATTTTTTTTTTTAATTTGCAAGAATTTCACCTTAGTTTGCTCCATTTTAGTGTAGTAATTGCAAAATCTCCATCGTGCGGGAGGGTGAACAGTGAACACCCCCCTCCCACACCCTCCCTTGATCGCGCAGAAAACGCATCTGAGGGGGTCTAATTTTAAAAAAAATTTGGGGGCAGGGCTCCCAGACTCCCCCTCCCGCTCCGTGCTCGCCAACTTGTGGTTACGGTTTGACCCCCCCCCTGGTACAAATCCTGTACACGCCCCTGCCAAGCAAATCTTCCTTC
>NW_014577239.1:89971-92641 GCF_000485595.1 Priapulus caudatus
AATTTGTATTTTTATTAATTAATTTGAAATGTTTTGAATTGATTTAAAATTGTGTATTTGAAATGTTTGAAAGTGATTTTTGAAGGGGATGGCTTTCCATAACGGTGCATAGCTAATAAATAGTAATACTAATAGCTCTGATTTAAAATATAAGTTTATTCTAATTTCTATATCTCTTTATCGATGTGGGTTTGTGTGCAATAGCTTGCGTGCAGTGATATTGTGTGTTGCAGAGGAGCATTTGGATGACATTTAGATAAAATTATTAGGTGATAGAGAGTACATGCACAAACATTAAGACTGGTAGTAAATACATAAATATTTACTGTTAATTTACCATCATTTTATAACCATCTTTGTTATAGTCCCTTGGAATTGTAAAGACTATTATTTATCAGGTTATGAGGTTATTTTATTATTGAGATGGTCCAAGCACCTGTCGCACTGTTGTTTCAGCATATATCATTTCAATCACTAGCATTGCCACCACTGCGCTGCCACGAGCACAACAAGGTTGTAAGACTAACATCAACATACATCCTGACACTTATTCGTTAGAAAGTCAACTAAGCTACCTCTACATAAGACTGTTCAATAACTATTCTGTTCTGTGTGGAGGTGTTTGTATAGCAAGCGACAAGCGTTTGAAACTGTCATTTGATGTATGACCATTTTAGGGACAGTGATTTTCCGTTTCAAAAAATTGCCTTTTCCGTTTTGGGAAAATCATGAATTCCGTTCCAAAGTAAAGAAAAAATGGAAATTCCGTTTTGCCATAGAGATTGTACACACCAAAAATGCAAAATTTCGTTTACATATATATATTTGCATGAAAAAAAAGTATTTGGTACAACCTTTGAAACCGGAACCGGCACCGAAACACAGGGCTACCAAAAGTCGTAATTGTAAGTCATTTCGCTCTGAAACATGTCTGAATGTAAACCATATCATTACCAATGCTATTGTCGACTGTTTTTTGTGATTTTATTGAAATTTTCATGTAATATGTTCAAATTACGTTTTCCGCGTTTTCCCGTTTGAAAACATCTTTTCCATTTCCAATGACCGTTGCCGTGTTTTCCGCGATCGTGGAAAATCACTGTCCCTACCATTTATTGCAGCTATGCTGCTTGTAATTAACTCTGGTATGCTTAATAACCCAGTTCGGTTTGCCACTGTTAACGAAAGTTGATTCTCTACTGGTACTGAAAGACTGCCAAACTCTGCATTGTTGCCTCATGAGAATATATGTAATTTTTCCTATTCTTGCAGTTATCATTACAAACACAGCATGGAGCTGAACAAAGAATTGATAAAAAACAGGGTATGCGTTCGAAACTGGGTAAGCGGAAACATGAAAATCTACTACCAGAACAAAACAAGCAGATTGGCAAATTGCATAAAGATGAAGATGCTAGGCATTCTACAGGTGGCAGAGATGATGGTGATGCAAAGAGGCTAAAACAGTCCATTGTATCATCCTTGTTCCGTTCCAATCCAGATATTCCCCAAGTAAAACAGTAAGTGTGTTCAACTTTTAACAAATATACAAATTAACCTTACAGCTGATCAATGTATAAGTCAGGCAGATGCCTACCTAACTGCATGAAGTTATTTATTGTTTTCCTCTTAATTAATTTTTCCTTGATGCCTTTTAAATTTACAATTAAAACAGTAATAAATTTTTTTATATAATGTTTGAATAACAACCTCACATGTAATTTGAGTTGCTAACAAATGTGTAACATGTGTTGTCATAATAAAAACTATGGTTTTTAGCTTTTTAAAAGTATATTTTTAGCTCATCTGACATAGTCAGATGCAGCTTGTAGAATCGCATGAGCGTGCGTCCGTCCGTCCGTCTGTGCGTCCGTCAACAGTTGGGCACAAATCTTAACCGCTCGACGTACGGTCACGATATTCGGGACGGTGGGGGGGGGGGGGGGTAATCCGAAAACGAGTTGGGATGTCGAAGCTGGGTGTCAAAGGTCAAAGCTCAAGAGGTGTAAAAGAAGGGGGAACATTTCCTTCTTAACTTTAGGTATAGGGAGGAAATGCAGAATTGCAGCACAAATCTAAACGGCTCGACCTAGGCTCATGATAGTCGGTGTATAGCATCATGGTAGGAGGAAAAGCCATCACTGTGCCGAAATTGGAGGTCACAGGTCAAAGGTCAATGGGGCACAGGGCAGATTTTAGACATTTTCTGAGGACATGGACTGACGGAGCGATTCTGGATATATAACTTTTTGTTTCAGCGGTGGACGCTACCATTTTTATGGCTTTTATTGAAAGACCATGGAATGTACTTTCCGGCTGAACATGCGAAGGGGGCCCGTGGTGGAGAAAGTGTCTTGAAAGACTGAACTGCTCCTCGCTATTGATTGAGAAGCGGCATATCCTGTGTGGATGTGAGGCAGCATTTGCAGTTTAAGTTGGAAAGAGCAAAGTTTTGTTGAAACAATGGTTTACACTCCTACAATCAATAATTATAATTTTCTAAAGCAGTCTGTAATATTATATAGCAGCCCTGAATGTGCCAGGCGCTGGCTACCGGCATCCGAAATGTAGGTTCGGAAAAACCCGGGGCAATTCCATTACTGGATGCATGGGGGTGAACTTGGCCGAGAGAAGGAAAAAAGAGAAAAAGGAGTAGGGAATAGAGAAGGG
>NW_014577239.1:97844-101006 GCF_000485595.1 Priapulus caudatus
TTTGCGGGATTTGCATTTGGTTTGCGGGATTTGCATTTGTGTTGTGGGATTTGCATTTGTGGTGAGCCTTCTGCGCCACCGTATTGATCCCAGCATCATTTACCACATTACCAATATTTTATTCTCTTCATATACTGAGTGAAACAATGCGAATGGCCATGTCTGCTGTCACTGCAATACGTACAAAATGTACATGATTAGGCCTTTTGCTTTACAGCACTGAGCATCACGTGAGCAGAGCGCATGCAGCACATGTTTAAATAATATCCGGACAACCAAAACTCTTGAGGGACAACCATATGCTACTCCTTGGTTGTCCTCCGGACAACCCAAAAAAACCTTAAAATTGAGCACTGTTCACCCATTCGAGTTGTTACCTGCTTAAATTAATAAGTCACTATTATTGCAGCTGTTTGGTAGGTTATGATATAAATTAGTTGAAGTGTACATGTATTTGTTATGTTGCTTATATTTAATATTTAAAAATTGTTTATTTTGTAGTAATAAGTAAATTATTATGTAATTTATTTTATCAGGAAAGACATTGTCTTTTGTCATCCCAATAGTGCAGGAATTGCAGTCGGTCCGACCAAAGCTTCAACGATCTGATGGAGTTCATGCCATAGTTCTGGTTCCAACAAGAGAGGTTTGATAGTGAATATTCACTGTTCATAGTATTGCTAATAAGGTGTCAGTAGTAACTTGTTATAACTGTAGCTGAATATATTTTTTAGTATTAAAGTAATTATACCAAACAGTTTTCCTAACCATTCTCGTATTTTTCATACCACTACAATACTTACTAGTGTTGCTTGTGTATTAGCAAGTGTATGATGTAAAGCTAACATGTCTTAGAACCCTCGTACATTGTTATTTTCACATAAATGTACAACGATTGAAATCTGTTTGTTTACATCGTGTTGAGCAAGGAAAAATTGCTACGTTTAGAAGTTGATAGTTGACATGTCTGATGTGTGGTGTTTTATTTCCAGTTGGCTCTTCAATGCTTGGAAGTGTTTCAATCCTTAGTGAAGGTGAGTGAAATTCACGTAATACACACACAAGCATACGAAATTTCTACCACTAGATAGCAGCACCAGGTCGAACAGGTGCAGATTTTCATTTGATATAAAAACAATTGTGAATAAAACTTTACTGATAGAATGGTGAATATTTAGATACGAGTGTTTACGGTATAAGAGTAGCAAACATTTAGCTAGAATACAAAGTGACATATTTTTGCATTTAATAGTAATACATGTCTAAAATGTTAGCTGTATTGCTCATTGCATGTGTCCTCAGCCATAACTAATGGATTTGAGTATATTATAATCTTAGTTGTATAATTATCACAGTTATTTTAGCTTATGTGTCAGATAAATTGTGTATTGTAATTTTGTTTTAATTTTGTTGTAATTTAAAAATTAAATTCAAAATTGATGGGAGATGCCAAAATGTAGTTATTAAGGTGCTTCCAATAAGAATATAGTGCTTTTCTGACATTCTGTGATTAACATTTAAACAAAATATTTCTAAATTTAATATTCTTTTATTTGATGGATAAAACGGCATAGAGCAGAAAGAGCACAGTTCAAGCTTTCCTGTTAAATTCTCTCGAACCTGAACGGGGTTAAATTCGTGATGACGTTTAATAACATCCTGAAAACCGGCACGCAGTCCTGTGATTACTCTGCGTGTTATAGCTCATTGTCGGCACAGGCTTTTCTGAAGGCATGCAGTTGCGATGAGAATAGGGATAAGAAAAATCTCAGAGCTGGTAATAGCAGTTGTATTTTCATAATTACACTGTCATTACAGTTGCCTTGCCCTTCAGTTCACTCGTGAGCGCCTCTTTGAGTGCACCGTGCAATTTTCTCAGGCACTGCCCTATAACAACCCCCCCCCCCACACTTTGCTGTTGGCAGTGAAAAATATGTCTTAAGGCATTTCCACTAGAGAAATGTGAATATATTGGACTATGTGCCACATTGACCATAGGTAGCGAGGATTCAGAGTGTGTGAACACATTGATGTGAGCATATAATAGTAATGATGGGCAGTGTACGTTTTACACAAGTTTTTGGAAGAATCTGTATCCATAGAAGTATTGCACCTACTCAGAAATAGATATGTGTGCAGACCCAGATTTTAAGCATTGATATAATCAGTACCATATTGAATGTGAACGTTCAACCATGGTTAGTATTCAGGACTAGTATAATCGTTTTTATTATTTAATTATCTGGTCCATGTCATCCTAGTTTTACTAATCGATTCATGCACAACAATACTATATACTGAGTGAGTTGCTTCTATACTGTAATCACTGATTCAATGAGAACACAAAATTACATAAATATTTATATGCATACATCTACGTTTGTCCATCTAATATTGTTCATAATGGGTCTGACACCATAAAAAAAAGTTTTCAGGTCCAGTAGGGTATCATCAGTATGGTTAGTGACTCCTTCCAACCAACCTTTCTTGTTAATTGAATCTGGATTATAATCCTGTATAGCAGTAGTGCGATCTATGCAGTAATTGTATGGTATGAGCGCATGAAGCTTTGTGTACACGTATCAATTATTACTTGTTGCGAATGCCTCTGCGAAAGGTTAGTGTTTGGGTACATATATTGATAGCTAGTAAATCACCAATGGTTATTAATATTAGTACTTTGAAAAAGCTTATAGCTGATTACCTATAGGTGTTATAGTATCTATTAGTACCAACAAGCATGTCATTATGCATTCAGCAATAGAGTCATGTCCTTTTATAGACCCTGTTAACACCTGCTTTGGGTTTGGTAAAGTTGTTGTCTACTTAAGTAAAGCTACAAAAACGCCAGCACGCGATATGTACAAATTAAATTTTCAGTGCTTTTAACTTTCCTGGTACAATCCATACATATGTGTTACATAAACGCAGCATTTATATACAGTGTCTCAAAATCTTAAAACCCATCACTGGAATTCCTCGGGTCTACAGAATGTGGTAATTTACTTCCTTTATGTATGTTTGCATCTAATAGAAATTTGCACATGGTGTGATTGGTTGGGAGACTTACTGATATTTATTAGTGTAGGTTAGTAAATTGAAAAGGTTGACATTGATATATACGTGTATATATATATATATATATATATATATATATATATA
>NW_014577239.1:101022-109874 GCF_000485595.1 Priapulus caudatus
ATTATTGTTATTTTTATTATTATTATTATTATTAGTGATAGTATGATGTATGTATGATTTTATGTTAATAACAAAAGTGAGGGCTGCCTGAATTCTATAAAATAGCAGTTCATTTAAATGTAGTGTAGGATGGTATTGTAGGATCTTGATATCGTGTAACAGATTGGGGTTTCGTCATGCTAAATCAAGAAAATTCAAATCGGTTTGAGCATTGAATAAACTCGACCTGACAGTGACGGGGTAGAGGGGGTAGGAGCTAGTCGTCATCAACCCTAGTTATTGACCTCATAGGTTATTTTTATGGATTTTTTTTTGTAGCGTGGGGCCATTTCATGATATGTTTCGTCATCGTCCAATGTGTGATGATGTGTGATGGTCGATAATTGGAACCTCAGTGTATCGGTGTGCCGTCACCGATGCAACATCAGTCCGGATTAGGGTCGCGATGAAGGACACCCCATAGAGTGTCGGCCACTAGATCCGATGTTGCACCTGCTGCTATATATATGCGTCCATAGCCTCGGGTGTGACTCGTCCGTATACGAACGTGTTCCAGGTCCTTGAGAGCTATAAAATGCCGATTAACATCAGTTTGTTGGCTGATTAATACACCCTAAATATGAGGTGCAGTACGGAAAGAATAAAGCTTTCCATCTGGTAGCCAGATGTTGATCTGTGCCTATGAATTCATAATCTGCATAATTTCGATAAATACCCCTAATTAATGGTAGTCGGTTTGGGTTAGAGCTTTTTTCCCGCAAAATAGTATCAAATACGGCCAGTATCACACTATCATCGTATATATATATATATACTATATATACTATATACTATTACTATATAATATATATATATTGTGACTGATAATATTTTTACATATTTATTATTTTTATACATTGTTTTAGCCATTCTTGTGGCTGGTCCCAGGAGCAGTAATGGGTGGAGAGAAGAAAAAAAGTGAAAAAGCAAGGTAACAACAAACCATTTATCACAAATTATTACAATTAAGCAATTGACCTATCCACCTTGCATGAAAAATACAACTCTAGTAGTTGCGTTACACAACTCTAGTAGTATATATGGTTATCGCATTCAGATGGATAAATCAACTGTTGTGAAGTTCTCTGTAATTATTTACTGTTACCTATTAAATTGTGTTGTTTAGTTAAGATTTTGGAACATGAATATGATATCACTACATGTTTCATGGCCCAAATTGTTTTACAGATAGTGAAATTATGCTGCTATTTTCACAGATATTTTTTCACAACCTGTATTTTGGAAAACTGTGCAGCAGTGTATGTACAGATGATGTCCTCTGAAAATTAATGCCAGAGCACATGCCTATCTCCATTATGTTTTCAAAGTAAGCATGACAAATAAGTCTACTTTCCGAGTTTCCGACTGTCGAAAGTGTGGCACATAATCTTCTCATGGAGAATTAATTATGCCGGTCATGCTTTTTGCTGTGATTTTTCCGCAGCGCGGCTAGTTAGAGTTCGCAGATGCTCTCTGCTTGTTAGCAATGTCTTTGTGTGGCTGTGTGGGCAAAAGTCAATAGGCTTAGTGTGTGAAAATTCGTCAATAAACTCTAAATCAGTTCAGATTTGCTGCTTTCGTCGAGGTCCCATGGACAGCTCCTATACGTAGAGAGATCTGCACGCAGATATTATTGTTTCAGATGCAACCAGGGCATTATTCGGTTGAGATTAAGTACTGAAATACGTGAAATTCTGCGATACAGGAGTCTTATCTTGGTAATTGGTTTGTAGAGGCTTAATTGTTCTTTGTCGGCACAATAAGAAGATTTGAGTTGTTTTGGTGTTAGGAATTCAATTTTCCTCATAGGAGGTTTAGCTGGCGCAGTATGAACGTCTACTGTTGTTTCTGTGGATTTTCGGCAACGTATATGAAATCTAAACAATTGGGAATTAAAATTAACACATGCTACAAAGGATATTGAATTCCTGATTAACGACACTGAACTTCTTGACAGGTTTCTTTAAAGCTAGACTAACAGGAAATCTTAGCTGGGTAGTTGACCTAAGGCTGATATAAATTTCACATGATCAGTGAATACTTTTGTATTCTGGACAACATTTAAAAACTACAATGTTGCTTAAATATTAAAAACTTTAATGCTTAGGCCTACCTTATACTTGAAGTCTTACATGTAAATATATTGCTTATTACGCTCATAAAGCTATCATATGAATACGAAACACCGCTTTCTGCTCCATTGCGAAGTTATATATGTATATGTATATATAAATACTAGCCTGGTACCTGGCGTTGCACGGGGAAAACGCTTAGGAACAACTTTTAAGAGCAAATTCAGCCACATGTACTTTCGGAATTCTAAAATATTTTCACCCCCCCCCCTTCACTCATACGATCCCCATCAGAAAGGAAAGAGAAGCGTACTGGATTCACAATCCAAACACTATCCAGCTACACGGACTCAATCTACGGGACTCAAACAGAGAAACAAACAATAATTAGGCAATATTCTGACAAAAACAGTTCGAACGATTCTATGATTCTGTTTAGTCAAAGCTTCTGGATATACAACATTGTTATGAAATTGTGCCAAGTTATTATGAATATGCCTCTCTGGCTTTGCAAGCCTTGTCTCACCTTTTAAATACACAATTGGCGACATCTGTCACGTGTCTCTCTTATCATTGGGATTCGCTTTACATCAAAATAATACATGAAAACTAAATTAAACTAAATACATAGGTAAATAAACTAAACCCGTCAATATAGCATGGTATCAGTTCAGGGCCACTTTCATTGTAAAATAATGAGCAAATTTAAGAAAGTAAATATTTCTCCAAACGTAAGGATATCACCTCATTTTAACCAAATTAGTTGGTTAATTTGGCAGAGTTCTGCACCAATGAGGTCCAGTTGAATGACATTCTCAAAAAAATGAATAGCACCTGATTTTAACAAACTTAATTCTTTATAACATGTTTTACATTATATCCGAATGTATACACAGTCAAATTACAATTTAAAAAATACAAATTAACGAGAATGAACCACTAAACGTGTGTGTTGTGCTGCTTTTGAGACTCGACTGGCAACTGAGTGCATAATAAAAAAAATGTATAAATTTGGCATAGTTTAAAACCTGGTATTAACAAAGTTTGGACTTTTGTCCGCTAGATGGCTACATTCGCGGGAATTCGGCTGTTCTACTTTTCTGACATCAGTTCCCACTGCTAAAATTATCACCCGTATTAAGGCCTATTTATCGTCATTATATCTACAACTAGACAGAGGGCACTGACGGAGAGTGCATACCTCCGCGAGCATGTAACATGTATGTGCTCGCTGGTGGCGGCTGCTGACTGACTCGCCTGCTGCTGCCTCGCTGCTCACTGGTGGCTGCTGCTGACTCGCCGCGCTATCGATCGCGCCGCCCGCTCGCTGACTCTAGTTTCAGTTTTAGTTGCAGTTTCTAGTAGTTCTAGCTTGTAGTAGTAGAATCGCTGAAATATTGATTGTTGCGCGCAAGTGAGCGAGCTGCTGCTGACTCGACGCCCTAAGGCGAGCTGGTGCTGAATCGATCGCTGCTGGCTCGCTGGCTACACACACACACGAACACATCACACGAGAGGCATCACATTACCTCCCTGAAACTCCGTTGCGCGGAGGTAAATATGGGTGGATTTAACAAATATGGATAAGCCTATGTTGGTGTTTGACACACGGGCTATACACTGAGATCGGTGGCTCTTGATGCTCACCGCGGCAAAGGTTACTGCGTCAGAAAATCGGCCTCTCCTTTCTTATAATATAGATATATAAATATATATATATTATATATATATAAACTCTTGGACGTTTTTAGCTTATCTAAAAGTGTGTGATAAACGCTTGATTCTTGTACTATGTATAAACTACAAAAGCTTTCTGTTCGCGTGCATGTGTTTGAACTGCAAAGCCGAGGAGCCCTATTGGACGAATAGTAATAAAATTGACTTATACGCGTTTGTCGTAAGTCTCGCGGCAAAGCAGGTATATGTGACTGGCATGCAATGTCGGGTATACATAGCCACCCGATTGATTGGACAATGCATATTATGTCGTAATACAGAATAATGACGTCACCAGTACACAGCATCGCTCAACTTGATGGTGGGTGTAAAGCACATTATACGTAGCAAAATCATATCAGTCGAAAGTTAATAATCGATTGTTAGACATGCTGTCCATGTTCTGCTGTGAACCATTGATTGGCCCATGAGGATGTCTATTATAGAGCGCTGCTGCCGATACTTGAGTTTGGCTTTTGTCTCACCTTATGGGCTATTGTTCACCATAGCACATAAAAAAAGGCGAAACAACAATGTTTAAAGAGTAAAGGCAGTCAGGAAATCGCCGTGCTATAACATTATAGCCAATAAAATGGCAGTGTTTGCAGTCATTATAACTCCTCTCGCACATCTTCCCATCACGCTCGCGCCTTGCGCTTTGCAACCATCTCCTGTCTCTACTCATAAACGTCATCAGGTAAGTAATTTCGAGCCTAAAATTCGGCAAATTTTTATACATATGTTGCGAGCATGGTAGGAAGCGTGTAAAAGTATAGGCTTTTATCGCTAACATGGCGCCACGCAACGCATCGACATGACGCGGAATGGCGGAAAATGCGCCCCAGCGAATAGAATCGCAGCCCTCTCTATGTCTCACCATGTATAGGCATGCTAATAATGAGATGAGTTATATATGAGATTCTGTAGTGTACATTATGAATAGTTGGAATAGTCACTAGCACTCAAATAATTACCCAGGAGTGAGGCTGTGGATTTCCCAGACTTAATTTTCTCATCAAATTTTGGCACCAATATAGACGCAAATGTGTATGTTAAGTTGAGCCTATTCGGTCCACTAATCACTGGCCTACCTTGTTTTGTTTTTGTTTTAATAGGGTTAGGATCACAATGCACCATAAAACATTAGTTTCAGGCACGCGATTTGTATCAACCAATGGGATTTGGGAGTTATGCAGAATGCAGAAGGTTGCTGAAATGATGTGTACGCAACTGCGTATCTGCATATCTGCGCCTAACAAAGGTGTCACTACGCACAACTTAAATGTTACGTTTATAACCGTAGCAACAGACCTCAGATGAGCCCAGACGCTCTGCAGCTCTTGTCTTTATGTAAATTCACCACTGATCTCTTGTCTCTTGTTTGTAGAACAGCTGTAAACAAAAATGTTGAAGCTGTCTTCTCATCTGACTCTTTCCACAATTTAGGACTTCATCCATTTTTGGTGAGATTTTATCCATTGATTACATCCATTGATTAAATTCCATACAAGTATCTATAATATGTGTATATATGTATGCACAGCTACGTATAATGTGCTTATATTGCCTCATTATAGATTGGAGTATGAACATTTTCATAATATATTATTTCAGAATCTTGAATTTTCAATTTTTTTTAAACTATTCCTGTTCATTCACAAATCTACTTAATATATTGATTGGCCAATTAATGCATAGGTAATATTTGGAGATTATTCATGCAAAGAACGTTTAATATATATACTTATTCAATATATTGACTAGTGTGGCTTATTTCTGCTTTAATGTATTATGCAGGTATCTCACCTTGAGAAGGAGATGAAGTTGACAAAGCTGACATCTGTGCAGGCCCAGAGTATTCCACATTTACTGAATGGCAAGGACACCCTGATCAGGTCACAGACAGGCTCCGGTATGCACTTTTACTATTAGAAGTAGTCACATATTGTGTCTATGGCATTTGTGGCTTATACAGTATTATAGCATATCCCATAGCATAGTTTAGAGAACATCTTTTCGGACTTTTAATGTTTTGCACATGTTGAACAATAGTGCTATATTTGAGGTGATATGTGGTTGAATAATCAAATCCTAGTCACACTTATAGTCAAATTGTTAAGCATAATTGGAGTAATGTTCACCAGGGCTCAATTTTAACAGTCGTCCGGTCGTCCGTGACGACTGGATTTTCTCTCGGGCAACTACAAATTGCTTCCGTGGTTGTCCGGTGTCCAACCTCTATAAAAACCCCCCTCTCTCTCTTTCTTTCTCTCTTTCTCGCTAGCAAGTGAGGAGGGCAGCCGCGGCGTGCAGAATGGCTTGAGTAGCATGTCGGAGGAAAATGATTGGGGATTATTGTAACAGCGCAAGAATGGCGGTGTTTGCGTTAGCTGGAGTGTGCTGCGTGCGTTACCACAGGAACAATGCTGCACTTGTTGGGCCCGCGCAGCGGCTGTCAAAAGGCATTTGGGGTTTTATTCTCGCGCCGAGATACCTTAACGTTCATTCGTGACCCGCTTTGTCGACGCATAAAGCCTCACCAAGAGAACCCCTTTTCTTTCGCTCGCCCTCTTTTTTGTGTGCGGGGGATGTTCAGATGTTCGTCGCAAAGCGGTTCAAGGTAAACTACGAACCCGGGACTCAAACTCATGGGCGCAAGGAATACGGTTTTAATTTTCAGCAAACGAATATTTAATTTTTATGTTGTCGCGCGCACGGTCCACCCGACGGCCGTAACCGTTATCTACGATGATCCGATATCGGTTGAATGTTTGTCCCTCGTACGCGGAGTTGTCGTTATATTGTTACTAAATCGCATGCATATAGGTAAAATCAAGAGTCCATAATAGAAAATGTTGCATTGTGGATGCTCGAATGTTTGTACACGAAGAAACCACGTGTCTGCTAATGCAGCGCTTGCTGCAGCATCAGCTCGTGCCTAAGAGAAGAGCGAGTCGTCTGCTGGGTTTTCCTCCCGCCTGCTATATTAGGACGCTTGTCACTTACCGCCTCTCCTCGGTCGCCTCGCTCTCACTCATGGTCGTCACGTGTCGGCATGCGGGGTGTGCTCGTGCTCCGGGCAGCCGACATGCGCCGGGGTCGGGCCGGGCCGTTTGATTGTCGCTGTGCTTTCCCATGACCCGCCGGATCTCGACTCGACGGGTTCGAAATTACGAGAGCAAAATACTCACCACGGCGATCGCGGGGTCAAAAGCTATATAGGCAGAAATAATCACCGAGGTATATAGCCCGCGCTCTAACAACTAGTTCGTGCGGGACTTTTCGTCGCTCGCAATTTAGAAGCATTTAAAGACGGGTTACCGGGAGAATTGACGAGGTAGCATGAATTAACAGGTGAGCGGTTTCACGGCGGAGCGGGTAAAGGACGCCGCGAAGGTGGCAGTCGTGAGCTGAGCGCGTAGCGAGGATTCTGTGGGAAGTTTCGGCGCGATAATAACAACATGGCGGTGTCGTTTGCGATGGCGCGCAGGATTTGCGTCCATTACCGGTCTACGGTGCACAAAAGCCTCCATGCTGTTGTGGACACGCACAACTCCCACCTCCCATCGCAAAGTGACAACGCATCCCGATGGCAGTCTATCGCCGATGTTCGCAACTATTTAATTAAGTAGCGCTCAGTTTAATGATCATCCTGCATTAAGCGTTATTTATCGCCATGATTGTCAACGTTAATTGCTACGTTGTACGCGTACGTGCAATTTCTTCGCGTCGCGTTGTTTCGCGAGCGCGCGTCGCCGCATTACGCCCGTTTACCGGTCTCCCGCCAATTTACGCGTGGCTGATGATTTTATTTACCCGTGGACGGGGCGATTTTTGATAAGCATTCGAACAAGACGATCATCGCGTAATCATGACGTGCGTGTCGGCGGCCGGCTAACGATGATGTAATGATAGCCGTGCTCTAGTCATAACGATGCCAAATTACATGCTGGCGCGGCGATGGCGTGAGTGATGGATTGACAGACCACACACGGCCGTCACTGTGCGCATCGTCGCCGCTGCCGCGTGCATCCGTCGCGAGCACGCACGCGCACGCACGCACGCACGCGGATAACTCCTCGCTGTGTCAGCTACCTGGGCCGAGTCACACACATGTTCGAGTTTGATAATTGCTTGCGTGTAGAAATTTATATGTCGAGCTTGGATTAGTTGCGTGGTTTCTGTGCACTGTGATTTTGTCGTATGTGCATATTGTTGATTTTAAATCGACGGAGGCAATCGCAACTCGCATATGCTACTTGACGTGTAGTAATTTGCCGAATGTGGGACTCATGATACCGTTGCTTCAAGTTCATAGCTGAGAACTTCCTTTTTTTCATTGATTCATTGTAAAGCTTTTGCAGCACAACTGTTATGGGGTGTCGTTTCTTTTCCTTTTAATCGAATCTCAGAACTTATGATAGTTCACTTTTCTTAATTGAAAGTTTGTAGTAGAGGCTTGCCAAAGTTTGTTGCTACATATTGTACATTACAGTATTCGTGGCTACCTAGACTGAATGTCGTTCAGACCGAAGCTCTGGCAAAGCGAGCAGTGAATTTACATGAAATATTTACCTTCAAAATGTGTTGTAATCTTCTGATTATTGTAATATTATCTGGGCCCTTTTTTTCTTACAAAAAAGTAGTAAGCATTGTTAATTCCCGCGTATTTCTTTACACACCTTTTCGTATTTTTGACTATAATCATTTAGCTGTTGCGTACGGTTTTATTAGACGTCTGGGAAATTTATGAAATTTGTTTTTCTTATTCCTCTGTTGTCAAATAGCTAATCCCCCTTTGTTATATTGAGATAGATTCTGCCTATACGCAATATACTTGACACACCTAATGCTGGATGGATTTCAATATTTGTGTTTACTGTTCAGTCTTCAGCTATAAATGATTTTATAGAATTCAGGCAGCCATCACTTTTGTTGTTGACAAAAAATCATACATAGGCCTACATCATACTATCATTAATAATAGTAATAATAATAATAATAATAATATTATTATTATTATTA